>NC_140989.1:285093187-285373037 GCF_052327205.1 Somniosus microcephalus | reverse complement strand
CACCCTGTGGGTGCAGAGAGAGAGAGAGAGACAGTCTCACCCTGTGGGTGCAGAGAGAGAGAGACAGACTGACCCTGTGGGTGCAGAGAGAGAGAGAGAGAGCGACAGTCTCACCCTGTGGGTGCAGAGAGAGAGAGAGAGAGAGAGACAGTCTCACCCTGTGGGTGCAGAGAGAGAGAGACAGTCTCACCCTGTGAGTGCAGAGAGAGAGAGAGAGACAGTCTCACCCTGTGGGTGCAGAGAGAGAGAGAGAGACACAGTCTCACCCTGTGGGTGCAGAGAGAGAGACAGTCTCACCCTGTGGGTGCAGAGAGAGAGAGAGGCAGTCTCACCCTGTGGGTGCAGAGAGAGAGAGAGAGAGTCTCACCCTGTGGGTGCAGAGAGAGAGAGATAGAGACAGTCTCACCCTGTGGGTGGAGAGAGAGAGAGAGAGAGACAGTCTCAACCTGTGGGTGGAGAGAGAGAGAGAGACAGTGTCTCCCTGTGGGTGCAGAGAGAGAGAGAGACAGTCTCATCCTGTGGGTGCAGAGAGAGAGAGAGAGACAGTCTCACCCTGTGTGTGCAGAGAGAGAGAGAGAGACAGTCTCACCCTGTGGGTGCAGAGAGAGAGAGAGACAGTCTCACCCTGTGGGTGCAGAGAGAGAGAGAGAGAGACAGTCTCACCCTGTGGGTGCAGAGAGAGAGAGTGAGACAGTCTCACCCTGTGGGTGCAGAGAGAGAGAGAGAGAGAGAGAGACAGTCTCACCCTGTGGGTGCAGAGAGAGAGAGAGAGACCGTCTCACCCTGTGGGTGCAGAGAGAGAGAGAGAGAGACAGTCTCACCCTGTGGGTGCAGAGAGAGAGAGAGAGACCGTCTCACCCTGTGGGTGCAGAGAGAGAGAGAGACAGTCTCACCCTGTGGGTGCAGAGAGAGAGAGAGAGAGACCGTCTCACCCTGTGGGTGCAGAGGGAGTGAGAGACAGTCTCACCCTGTGGGTGCAGAGAGAGAGTGAGAGAGACAGTCTCACCCTGTGGGTGCAGAGAGAGTGAGAGAGAGACAGTCTCACCCTGTGGGTGCAGAGAGAGAGAGAGAGACAGTCTCACCCTGTGGGTGTAGAGAGAGAGTGAGAGACAGTCTCACCCTGTGGGCGCAGAGAGAGAGAGAGAGAGAGAGAGAGTCTCACCCTGTGGGTGCAGAGAGAGAGAGTGAGACAGTCTCACCCTGTGGGTGCAGAGAGAGAGAGAGAGAGAGAGACAGTCTCACCCTGTGGGTGCAGAGAGAGAGAGAGAGAGAGAGAGAGACAGTCTCACCCTGTGGGTGCAGAGAGAGAGTGAGAGAGACACAGTCTCACCCTGTGGGTGCAGAGAGAGTGAGAGAGAGACAGTCTCACCCTGTGGGTGCAGAGAGAGAGAGAGAGACAGTCTCACCCTGTGGGTGTAGAGAGAGAGTGAGAGACAGTCTCACCCTGTGGGTGCAGAGAGAGAGAGAGAGAGAGAGTCTCACCCTGTGGGTGCAGAGAGAGAGAGTGAGACAGTCTCACCCTGTGGGTGCAGAGAGAGAGATTGAGAGGGTGAGGCCTAGAAATTCGGTGGGCTGCGCCACCAGTTAGCGCCTAAAGAGGGCACTCAGTGGCTTTAGCGCCACTGGCCACGCCTCCCGCGATATTTAGCTTGGGCGCTAATGGCGGCGTTAGCCCGTTGCGCGGCGCCGCCACCTATGACGGCATCGGTGTGTGCAGCGCCCCGCTACCACCCCGATCTCGATATTCGGTAGTGCCCGCCTCTGTAGCGCCGTTCGCAAATCGCGCCCGGTTCACGGGGCCTTCCTGTGGCGGCAGTGGCGCAAATTAAGGTGGAGGTGTGGGGTGGCCATTTTTTTTCGGTGGCAGCCTGCCAGCACCTCCGTCCCCGGCCTCCTGATCTCCCCCCGTGGCAGTGCCGGCTGTTTGCCAAGAGCCCAGCACTTCTCCTCGTTGCCGGGCTCTTTTGCCGGCACTCACGATCTCCGATCGCGCTGGTGCAGGCCCCTCCCCCTTAAGAATGGGAGGAAGGCCTGCAGTACCGCAGCGTGCCGTGCCGCAGCGTGTGGCGCTGCGGCACGTTGCGCTGCGATATTCAGTTTCAGCGCCCTAAGAGGGACGCGGAGCGCCTTGAGCCTTGCCCCATGTCCCTCTTGGGGCGTTCAAGCTGAATTTCCGGCGGTCGCAACTGCTCCGATCGCTGCGCTAATTCCTGCGCCCAGGCGAGCTTGGCGCCCCGTTTGCGGCCCCACCGAATTTCTCCCCCAGAATCTCACCCTGTGGGTGCAGAGAGAGAGAGGGTGATTTTTATTCAGAAGTCGGGAAGGAGGCGGGACTACAACTTTCGGGGTTGTAGTCCCGCCTCCATCGAGATGCGGCCAATCCACGCGATTTTAACTTGATTGACCTTGTTGAGCCCGCCCAGCAGGCTCAGCAGCCCAATTAAGGGCCACCCGGCAATAGGTGACGTCACAGACTGAAATTTCATCTGTCAAGACGTTTTGACAGATCAAATATCAGTGTTTCACAGCTGTTTGAAGCTGTCAAACACTGACAGTCTTACTTCTAACCTGAGTCCTTCTCAGACTCAGTTAGAAACCGCACTGGCACAGAAAGCTGTAGGCTGTCACTTTTGGCAGATCGCAGCCATTCTGCTTTCTGTGCCGTTTAGATGATGGACTCCTGAAACCTAGTGGAAGGAAGGCTGTAAAGGTAAGTACAGGGGCCTAGAAATTAGGTATAGCCCCGCCAGGTCTTTAGCGCCCGAAATTTAGCGCTCGGCCGGATTCCTGTAGCGCCCGCCTGCAATTCAGTTGCGCCGCCCCAACACGGAGGCGGGCGCTATTGGAGGGTTTGGCCGCCTCGTTTGGGGCGAAGAATGTCAGTTTCAGGCGTCCAGCTGCCGCTGCGGCACCCGATGCGGTGCGGCAAGCTGGGGTACTGCAGGCCTCCTCCTTCTCTTAAGGAGGAGCTGCCTGCAGCCGTGAGATTGCCGCTGGATTCCCCCGGCAAATGAGCCCGGCACCACGGAGAAGTGCCGGGCTCGCGGGAGTGACACACCAATGCCGCGGGGGGGTGGTGCAGGAGTCCGGGGAGGGAGGTGCGGCCAGGCGGCCGCCGGGAAAGCGGCCGGCCGCCCCTCCACCTTTATGCGCCGGCCTCTCGGAGCTGCAAGGCACCGTTTTGCAAACGCTGTTTGCGGCTGCCACAGGAGAGGCGGCCGCAACTGAATTTGGCGGTCGGACCGGAATTGCATTGGAACCGGGGCGCTGCGCACACCGATGACGTCATCGGTGCCGGCGCAGCGCTACCGGCTAACGTCGATGTTACGGACCAACTGAATTTCGGGCGCGATAAAACTTCCGGCGCAAACCACTCTATAGCCCATAAGTGGGCGCAAACGCGACTGAATTTCTAGGCCAGGTAATTTAAACTTCTTTACATACTTTAGACACACCAAACACACTTACCTTTGCACTCATGCACACATCACTCATCTGAACACCGACATCTCGACCCCTCCAAGTCCTTCAACCCAACGGCCCGACTCCTCTAACTTGGCGTGGTTTGGAGCCATCGGGAATTCCACACTTCAAGCTTTAAAATAGGGATTAGGCTAAAAACTGCCTGTTAACTACCTGTTAACAAGCAGTTAATTGGCACTAATCCCTTCCCGCCTCGGGTAGGCGGGTCCCAGTGCGGGGCGGGTACCCGCTTGCTTTGAAACTTACATGGAGGCGGGTTGGGGGTGGGATGGTGTCGGGACCCCCGAATTCTGGACTTTAACCCCCCGCACGCCTCCAATCCAGACTCCACGGGTCAATGAAAATCGACCCCACAGTCTCACCCTGTGGGAGGAAAGAGAAGGTGATAAAGCATCACCAAGTGAGAGACAGCACCAGCCCGTGGGGGTAGAGGGAGAGAGAGAGCGTGAGGGCAGAGGTAAAAGAGAGAGAGACAGCACCGGAGAGATAGTGTCAATCTGTAGAGTTTAAACTTCTCTAACCTTTCATCTGCTTCTGGTCCTTTTACACTTGAGATCATTCTTGCCCTTCACTGCACTCCCTGCACTTATATCCCTTTCAAGCATGGTGACAAAAATGTGTACAGTGCTCCAAGCATGGTCTGACTAGTACATTTTAAAACCTGAGACCTAAAAATTCGGTTGCTTTGCGCCTCCCATTAGCGCCCAGGGCACGGCGCCGCCAACGCCTCCCGCGAAATTCAGCGGGAGGTTAGTGGTGGTGGTAACTGTTAGCGCCCCCCGGCGCTGCTCATTGCCATGCGCAGCACCCCGCTCGCGCCCCGGCTGCGATCTTCGGTAGCGCCCCCTGACTTACCGCTGAACGCTATGTCTGACGGGGTTGGGGGGCCTACCTGCGGCCGGGGCATCGCTATTTAAAGGGGAGGTGCCGGGCGGCCATTTTTGTTGCTGGCTGCCTGCCAGCACCTGCCCCCTCTGCCGTCCCCGGCCTATCCCTGGTGGCCAAGCTGGGCCCCGGGTCGCACTGCGCTTGGCCCTTCACCTTTAAGAAGGGGAGGAAGGCCTGCAGTACCATGGCACGACATGCCGCAGCGCCCCAAGAGGGAGGCAGGGCGCTTCCAGTAGCACGCTGCTTCCCTCTTGGGGTGCTACTGGTGAATTTCATCCGTGGGGGCGCTAATTTTTTCGGTGCACTAAAAGCAGCGCCCCGGCGAAGTTAGCGCCCCAAAGGTGGTGTGACTCAATTATTCCCCCTTAGCCTCTGTAGATTTGTACTGTACTGTTCTAGCTATGTATCCCAACATTTTACTCGCATTTTTGATTGCTTCTCCACATTGTCTCTACTTTGAAAGTTACTCCTGGATCCCTTTCCAAGTCTTCCTATGATATTTTTATTCCCAAGTTGCTCATTTATTGCACAATATGCAATGTTTAACATTTTTCAGGATTAAATTTTATTTGTTATTTGTCTCCCCCAATTGCACAACTGATTGAAATCCTTCTGCAAATTGTTAACTGTAGCCCCTGTCCCTACAGCTCTGAAATTTAACAAGCTTACAATTGGTTTCTGCACCCAGGTCATTTATACGTAGATATAAGAAACAAGAACTGTCTCCTGGGTTACTGTCCTTAGTACCTTCCCCAGTCTCACTCTGCAAAGTCGAATTTACAAATCTGTGCTTCTGGCAAGAAGCTTCATCCGCTGGCCTTGCATATTGGGGAACTGAAGCAGCCGATCCAGGATTTCCGATATGCGTTGCTGTAGGCCAGGCCCTTACCAGTAGTGTGCATTCAGAAAATGGGCCTTTATACACTCGAGTGCTCCCTGTTTCCTACTGTTTTTATTCTGCCGTCTTACCCAGCTCTATTTCTACTCTGGATTCCCATGGTTTCTGGTTTTATTTGAAGTCTTTCATGTGGGATCTGGTCAAAGGTTTTTTGAAAGTTCAAATAAACTATCACAGGGAGTTCCGTTATTTGAAATGCCCTTAAAGAGTCAAGGAGGTTTGTCAAGCATATCTTCCATTTCTAAATCCACGCTGGCTGGTTCTCATTAGACTATTGCTATAGTTATTCCTCCAGCTGACTCCTTAGAATCATTCCATTACTGATGTTAGACTCATGGATGTTTAGATGCCTAGATCAGATTTCTCCCTCTTTTTAAATATTGGTACTATTTTTGCTTTCAAACCTGTGGATCCTCACCAGTACCCAATGATTCTTCCATCGTGTCAGCCGTGGCTCAGTTGGTAGCACTCACGCCTCTGATTCAGAAGGTTGTGGTTTCAAGCCCCACTCCAGAGACTTGAACACAAAGGCTGACACTCCGGTGAAGTACTGAGGGAGTGCTGCATTGTCGGAGGTGCCGTCTTTCAGATGTGACGTTAAACAGAGGCCCCTTCTGACTTCTCAGGTGGACTGTAGGAATTGGGGTTATAACTGGGGTTATTGTCTCTGGCCAGTCAGGAGTATCAGAGCTGCTCCAGAGCCCCGTGCGGTTTTGAATCGCTCTCCTTTCCTGGTTCTGACCGCTGGACTTATTCAGCAGTGATGTAGACAAAACGAGACTCGTGGTTGGGTGCAAAGAAGACCAATATTTATTGAAATAAAAAGAAATAAATTGAAAATAATCAATACAGCACACCTATGCTGAATACAGCACTTTTACTTAACACAGTACACTTTTGCTTACTACAGCACTCTTTGCTTAGTACAACACTCTTTTTCTTAATACAGCACTTTTACCTAGTGTAGCACTTTTACTTAATATAGCACTTTTACCTAGTGCAGCACTTTTACTTAATAGGGGAGGAGAAAAATGGACACAACGAGGGAAAATTGACTAAAATTACAATTTAACAAAAATTCCCCTTAATTCCCACCCCTAATACCTATCTAGGTTGCCTTGTGATGGGCCAGAAAATCTATGCTCACCAGAGAACGCCTGCTCCGTGCCCTTGCGGTCTTAGATTCTTCACCGCCCCGAAGTAGAGATACCCAAGTATTTAAAAGTAACTGCTGGTATTCCACTCCTTTGGGCGGGCTGTCGAGTTGTTCTTCCTTGCAGGCAGAGCATGGAGGCGAGGCGGCAGAGAGAGAGAATGACTTCCCGAGAGGCTATCTATATACCCCAATTGGGAGCCAAAATCTTTGCGCCCAAATCCGGATGTATCTGGGTTATACAAAAGGGAATCGATCTGTCCCATTGACTGTGATGGGTTTTAATGTATTACCCCATTCATTGACTGGTTTGAATAAAGCTGTCTGTTTGAAAAAAATATCTGTTTCCTTAAGTGCTGAGTAAACAGCCCTTGGATGTTAGTGTAAACAAATCCAATTGTCCTGCGGTCCCGCCCAACCGCAATTGAGTGACAGTCTCAAGTACTTAGGGCTAGAAATTCAGTTGGTTGCGCCAGCCGTTAGCGCCTTAGGAGGAGTAGATGTCGAGCGCTAGGCGCTTAGCGCTCGGGCGCAGCGCGATCTGCGCCTCGCCCCAACTTCAGTAGACATTTTGCGCCGGCGCAAAGTCTTTGCGCGCGCTCAGCTGCGCGCGCAGATCATGACGTCATTTCCTCGTGCAACGCCCTTTGTGTGCCCCCAACCGGAACTTCAGTCGCGCCGGCCCATTGTGCGCCTGGCGGCCCTCGCGACTGTTGAGTGGAACGGTGCTCAGCCGATGCGGGCCACGGGGAGCGCAAATTAAAGGGCACTTCACCTGCACTATAAAAGGCTGCCATTTTGCAGCACTCATTCTTGTGATACGGATCTTTGGAGAGAGACCAAGGTAGAGAGCTTACTGCTTTGGCCCAACACTAGGATAGGTACTCTGGCTTCAGGCCACAGCTTTGCAATTGTCTTTGCCTTCATTCATATCTCATTGTTTGCCAGCATATTATGGGGGCTGCAATGGGTGTCAACGCAGGCTTTCACAATTACATCCAAAGGGCTCACAGACGCCGTGAGAGAGTGCGAGCCCTGGCTAGACGGAGAGGGGGCAACAGGCGTCGCCAAGGGAGGCCTTACCCACCCAGGGTCTACCGCCAGCAGTTCTCCTATCTCAACATGTCTGACGACCAGTGTGTTAGGAGGCTGCGATTCCGAAGGGAGGTGGTCACAGAGATCTGCCAGCTGCTTCGGAGAGATCTGCAGCCACAGCTGAGGTGCAGGACGTCTCTGTCGGTGGCAGTGAAGGTGACGGTGGCTCTCAACTTCTATGCCACCGGCTCCTTCCAATCCGCTGCTGGGGACATTGCTAACATCTCCCAGTTCGCCGTGCATTGCTGCATCCGCCAGGTGACCAATGCCCTTTTCAGAAGGAGATGTCAGTTCATCTCCTTCCCCATGACCCTGGACAAGCAGCAACAGCGTGCAATGGGATTTGGAAGAATAGCGCGCTTCCCCATGGTGCAGGGTGCCATTGACTGCACGCATGTGGCTTTGCGGGCACCTGTGGAGAATGCCGAGGATTACCGCAACCGGAAGGGCTACCATTCCCTCAACGTACAGCTGGTGTGTGACCACAGGCAGCTCATCCTAGCTGTCAATGCCCGCTTTCCAGGCAGCAGCCACGATGCCTTCATCCTGCGACAGACTACTGTGGCTGACATGTTCCAGGCACAGCCTCAGCCACGAGGATGGCTTATCGGGGACAAAGGCTATCCTTTGTGTACCTGGCTCATGACCCCGCTCCGCGCGCCCAGGACCCCTGCTGAAGAGGCATACAACGAGAGCCATCAAGCGACCAGGAACATCATCGAACAAACAATCGGCGTCCTGAAGCAACGGTTCCGCTGCCTGGATCGTTCCGGCGGAGCCCTGCAGTATTCGCCGGAGCGAGTCTCCCATTTCGTGGTCGTTTGCTGCATGCTGCACAACCTGGCTATCCGCAGGACTCAGGCATTGCCACCACAGATTGGAGCACCACCTCAGGAGGAGGAGCAGGAGGAGGAGGACCAGCACAGGAGGGAGGCACAAGGTCCAAGGGCCGCCCGTCGGTGGCTTATTGAACGTAGGTTCTAGGCCCCCTCTCAGGGAATGGCTTGTGCCAATGAAAGAACATGAATGCAGCCGCTCCGCAAGCCCTCAGCCGGTCAAGGCAACAAAAACTTCAAAGTTCAAACATGGACAATCTGATTAAAGAAAATTGTTTATTCCACAAACTCTGTGCCCTTCCCACATGACAAACAGAAACAGAAAAAAAACCCCAAAAACAGTCAGACACATAACTCGCTCCCACAACCTGGAGAGGATTAACAGAACAGTGAAACAAAAAAGACCGTCATCCTCGGCCTTCATAAAAACAAACACAACATCCTCGGCCTTCATAAAAACAAACACAACATCCTCGGCCTTCATAAAAAGAAACACAACATCCTCGGCCTTCATAAAAAGAAACACAACATCCTCGGCCTTCATAAAAACAAACACAACATCCTCGGCCTTCATAAAAACAACACATTTGCCCACACCTTCTACTTTTTGGCCCGCGAGGGCGATGCCTTGCGCATACTTGTGCGGCCCCTGCCCGCCCTGCTGCTCCTCCTCAATTGGAGCCCAGTGGCTGCAGCAAGGCTGGGGGAAGGCTCCTGAGGGGCACATGGCGAGACGGCAGATGCCCTTCGGGGTCGGCCTGCACGAGTTCTGGCCCTCGAGGGGCCGGCTGGTGACTGCTGCAGCTGTGGCTGGGCGGCATCAGTGTGTCCAGCAGCTGGTGGCAGCTGCACTGGTGGAGTGGCAGTGTCGGCTGCAGGAATGGGGGCAAGCTGGCTGATGGCAGGCGCTCGCTGGTCGCCTGATACAGTGGCAGTCGCCCGGGCCAGCACTGCAGCATGCGCAGCAAACTGCTGAAGGACAGCCCGCTGGGCTGCTGCAGGGCGGCGGGTGCCCTGGCGATGCCTGGCTGATGCAGCCAGTGTGGCACCAGTTAGTGCCCGTGCTGCCCTGGTCTGTGACCGCATAAGACCAGCCAGTGACTGGACGGCACGACTGAGCACTTGGGTATTCGCCGACTGTGCTGCCCCGAATTCCTCCACACTCCCAGCCAGTGACTGTATGGAGTCAGGCATCCGTGCCACTACCCCCATGAGCTCCGTGTGCCTGCGCTCCGAGTCGACGGCCATTTCCCCTAGGAGGCGCACCTCCTCTGCGCTGACCGTCGCAGGGCTGGAGGCCGCACTCACCCTCTGGGGAGAAGGCCGCCGAGCTTCCCCACCCCTCCCGCGTTGCTGCAGGCCGCTGGGCCCAGGAACTTCACTCTCCTGCGACCCTTCCCCCAGGCTCCCCTCCAGGGAAGACGTGTCCCCTACATCGCCATGGGCTGCCGCGGCTGAGGGTGCCACTGATGGGCCGGCTACCTCTTCCTCCTCCTCCTCCTCCTCTTCCGAGGGGCTGTCACTGGCAGCTTCAAGGCCCGCCTCCTCACCTGGCGTCTCACCATCTGAAAGCAGGAAGGCACAAGAGTAGCTTTAGAGTGAGGACAGGGCGTCAGCGAGGGAGGCATGAGTGGTGCCATTCACCGCATTGGTCGGACAGTGGCAAAGGATGTTGATCTGATGCGCAAGTGGAACGAGAGAGGTCCAAAAGGTGATGTCCTTACCATTGGTGCCCAGAACAGGGTCGGCATCTCCAGTGGCAACGGGGCCAATCATACGGACTCCCATAATGCGCTCCACGCGCTGGTCTAGGTCGGTGAGCTCTTGGTGCTGAGGTCGGCCTCCACCAGTCCCAATCTGGCTACGCCTGTTGTTAGCCAGCTTGGCCTGCAAGAGAAAGGATGGCCTCTAAGTACGGTGTGTAGCCCTGATCTTGTCTGCACTGCCTCCCATGGTCGAATAGCTTGGACAGTGTGTAGCCCTGATCTTGCCTGCACTGCCTCCCATGGTCGAATAGCTTGGACAGTGTGTAGCCCTGATCTTGTCTGCACTGCCTCCCATGGTCGAATAGCTTGGACAGTGTGTAAAGTGCAGAATGTGCAATTGATGTTCATGCCAGTCCCATAGCTGCTGGATGAGGGCTGGCCATTAGGGCTTTCAGGTCCCTTTGTCCATAATGTGAGGTGCACATGCAAGGATGAGGAGGACACTGGAAAGGGTACTCACCCTGACAATCCGAGTGAGGTCGTTGAACTTTTTCCTGCATTGTACAGGATTCCTGGCAACCACACTGTTGGATGTCACCCTGTTGGAGACCTCCCTCCAGGCTTTGCGGTAGACGCTGGGCACCGGCTTCTTGCCACTGTCAGGGAACAAAACATGGCGTCTTCGCTCCACTGCGCTAACCAGCAGCCTCAGGTCACCCTCGCTGAAGCGCAGCGCTCTCTCCCGGGCCTTCTGCATCGTCCTGGGCGGTGAAGAGTTGCAGCAGCAGTGTTCAGGCCTAGGTGGAGGGCTGCAGTGTCCAGGGCGTGGCAGCCAAAAAAATCGACCCTTCCCCCTTTAAGAGCTGGCCGGCGCCAGTGTGTCTGCCGTCAATGAAGAAATCACCGCACCTGCGCTGCGCCCGGCCTCGGCGGTATAGCTCAGCACCGCCGGCTTAGCGCCTAAAGATAGTCGTGCATCACCAGTTTTAGCGCTGCAGCAACCTCTTAGGGCGATGCTACTGAATATCGGCGAAGTGGCCTCGACTTTGCGCCGGGCGCAAACTTCAGCGGCCGCCCGACTTTACCGCCCCAAAAGTGGCTCAACTGAATTTCTAGCCCTTAATCTCTTGAGTCAACATTGTAAGAGTTCATGTAAACAAAGGCCTAGAAATTGGGTATAGCCCCGCTTGAGGCGTTAGAACTGGCGGAGCGCTAAGTTTATAGCCAGACGAAAGTTATCGCTGCCTGGCGAGATATTGGGTTGCATCGCCCCCAAAGGGGATTGAGGCGCTAATTCAGCCATTGCACGGTGCTCTTAAGGCACAAAAGTTCAGGCGCTACTGATGCGCCATCAATTACTCAAAAGACTGAGGTTAAGCGAGTAACAACCAGGCTTTTATTAACTAAAGAATGAAGGTCTAGTCTCGAGTGGTCGACCCGTCCAGAATACTAAGGGACTGGGAGGTAGTCACTTATATACCTGGAATAGTGGGAGGAGTCAGTCGAGGCATGTCCAGACCTGTACCTAGTGGAATACACATACACATACAGACAGGTATAACAGTGGTTTACCACATTCACCCCTTGTTTAAAAATGAGTCCGGCGGGGTGAAGTGTATTTAAAAGTTCGTGTATTGGAGTCTCTCCGGAGGTCTTGTCTGCCGCTGTGATCGACATGGCGACGGCAGGGGTGGTGGAGCTTCCGGCGTCGCGTCCTGTGTAGGCTGGGGCACTGGAGTGTAGTCCTCGTGGGTGACGGTCCAAGGCAAGCCGGCTGCTGGGGTTGGATATCGGGTCATGGGGGGGGGGTGGTAATGGGTAGTGGGTTACAGTGGTCCCCGAGGGTGTCATGGGGGGGGTGGTAATGGGTAGTGGGTTACAGCGGTCCCCGAGGGTGCGAGGTCTCGTATGGAGACTGTGTCCTCCCGCCCGTCCGGGTACGCAATGTAAGCGTACTGGGGGTTGGCGTGGAGGAGGTCGACCCTCTCGACCAGGGGGTCCGTTTTATGGGTCCTCACGTGTCTTCTCAGTAGTACCGGCCCTGGGGTCGTCAGCCATGGTGGTAACGCTGTCCCCGATGTGGACTTCCTTGGGAAGACAAACATTTTCTCGTGAGGGGTGGCATTGGTGGCAGTGCAGAGCAGTGACCGAATCGAGTGGAGTGCATCGTGGAGCACCTCCTGCCAGCAGGAGGTCGGAAGGCCCCTAGACTTTAAGGCTAGTAGGGCGGCCTTGCAAACTGTTGCATTCTCTCTTTCCACCTGTCCGTTCCCCCGGGGGTTGTAACTGGTGGTCCTGCTTGTGGCTATACCCCTAGCGAGCAGGTACTGGCGGAGTTCGTCGCTCATAAACGATGAGCCCCAGTCGCTATGGATATAGCTGGGGAAACCGAACAGGGTGAAGAGGCTGTTCAGACATTTAATGACCGTGGCACTGGTCATGTCCGGGCAGGGGATAGCGAACGGGAAACGGGAGTACTCGTCAATGATGTTGAGGAAGTACACATTGCGGTCGGAGGAGGGGAGAGGCCCTTTAAAATCGACGCTCAGGCGCTCGAAAGGGCGAGTGGCTTTTATCAGGTGGGCTCTGTCTGGTCTATAAAAGTGCGGTTTGCACTCAGCGCAGACTTGGCAGTTCTTGGTCATGGTCCTGACCTCCTCAATGGAGTAAGGCAGGTTGCGGGCCTTGATGAAGTGGAAGAACCTGGTGACCCCCGGGCGGCAGAGGTCATTGTGGAGGGCCCTCAGCCTATCGATCTGCGCGCTGGCGCAGGTGCCATGCGATAGGGCATCTGGGGGTTCATTGAGCTTCCCAGGCCGGTACAAGATCTCGTAATTGTAGGTGGAAAGTTCGATTCTCCACCTCAAGATCTTGTCATTTTTGATTTTGCCCCTCTGCTTGTTGTTGAACATAAAAGCAACTGAACGCTGGTCAGTGAGCAGGGTAAATCGTTTTCCGGCCAGGTAGTGCCTCCAATGACGCACAGCCTCCACAATAGCCTGGGCCTCCTTCTCGACCGCGGAGTGTCTGGTCTCCGGGCCCTGGAGGGTTCGTGAGAAGAATGCCACAGGTCTCCCCGCCTGATTAAGGGTGGCGGCCAGAGCGAAGTCGGACGCATCGCTTTCCACCTGGAAGGGGATGGATTCGTCCACTGCGTGCATGGTGGCTTTGGCAATGTCCTCCTTGATACGGTGGAAGGCCGAACGGGCCTCTGCCATCAGGGGAAAAGAGGTGGATTTGATCAGCGGACGGGCTTTGTCTGCATAGTAGGGGACCCACTGGGCGTAGTAGGAAAAAAACCCTAGGCACCTCTTCAGAGCTTTTAGGCAGTGGGGCAGTGGGAGTTCCATAAGGGGACGCATCCGGTCCGGGCCGGGACCGATGACCCCGTGTTCCACAACACAGCCAAGGATGGCGAGGCGGTCTGTGCGGAATATGCACTTCTCCTTGTTGTATGTCAGGTTCAGGAGTTGGGCGGTGCGGAGGAATTTCTCGAGGTTTGCGTCATGGTCCTGCAAGTCATGGCCGCAGATGGTCACATTGTCTAGGTAAGGGAAAGTGGCCTGCAGCGCGTTTTGATCGACCATCCGGTCCATCTCCCTTTGGAAGACGGAGACCCCATTGGTAACGCCGAAGGGAACCCTAAGGAAGTGATAGAGGCGGCCGTTTGCCTCAAAGGCAGTATACTGGCGGTCTTCGGGGCGGATGGGGAGCTGGTGGTACGCTGATTTTAGTTCAATGGTCGAAAAGACGCGGTACTGCGCGATCTGGTTGACCATGTCAGCTATGCGGGGGAGTGGGTAGGCGTCCAGCAGGGTGTAGCGGTTTATTGTTTGGCTGTAGTCGATGACCAGGCGTTGTTTCTCGCCGGTCTTAACGACCACAACCTGGGCTCGCCAGGGGCTGGAGCTGCCCTCAATAATCCCCTCCTTCAGGAGCCGCTCCACTTCGGTTTTGATGAAAACCCTGTCCCCGGCACTGTATTGCCTGCTCTTTATGGCGATGGGCTTACAGTCGGGGGTGAGGTTAGCAAACAGTGGGGGGGGTGGGACTCTGAGTGTGGAGAGGTTGCATCTGGTGCGCGGCGGGCAATTTGGAGGCTGCTGGCTGCGGACTGTGAGTGGGGGGAGGGGGCCACTGTACGCCATCGTAACGCTTTTGAGGTGGCACTGGAAATCCAACCCCAGTAGAACGGCAGCGCAAAGTTGGGGCAGGACCAGGAGTTTAAAATTATTGAACACAGTCCCGTCTACTACTAGTGTCACCACGCAGTAGCCGCCAATGTCCGCTGACTGGGACTCGGCGGCCATAGAAATCCACTGGTGCGCAGGCAGGACTGGGAGAGAGCAACGCCGCACCGTGTCGGGGTGGATGAAGCTCTCTGTGCTCCCGGAGTCAAAAAGGCAGTTTATTGCATGGCCGTTTATCTTAACGTCCATTTTGGACCGAGCTAGTTGGTGCGGTCTCGTTTGGTCCAGCGTAACAGAGGCCAGCGTAGGGGTCGGTGTGTCGCTGCGGGTATCAGATGGGGGGGGGGGTTGGCGGCCTGCTGCGTCCCGGCTGGTGTCCAAGATGGCGGCGTCCATGATTCCCATGTGGTTGGAGTCGTCCAAGATGGCTGCTGCTGCGGTGGTTCGCACATGGCTGGGGAGGCCCAAGATGGCGGCCCGCACGGCCCACACGCGGCGCTGTTGTGGGCCCAAGATGGCGGCTCGCACGGCCCACACGCGGCGCTGCTGGCGTTCGGGGTGGCTTTGGCCTTGCAGACGCTAGCGTAGTGTCCCTTTTTCCCGCAGCCCGAGCAGGTCGCATTCTTCGCCGGGCAGCGCGCTCTGGGGTGTTTGGCCTGGCCACAGAAGTAGCATTTCTGGCCTTGGGATACTGCTGTCTGGCTTTGGGACACTGCTGCGGTGGTTGGGCCGTTGTTGGGCTGTGGCTGGGGTGGCACGGTGCTATGGGGCTGTCCTACCGTGTCCCAGGTTGTCGTTCCCCGCGGCGTCCACGGTGCAGAGGAGTAGGCATCCATGCCCCGGTAGGCTGCGTCCAGCGTTAGTGCGATTTCGGAGGCTTTGTCGAGGGTGAGGTCACTCTGCTCCAGCAGTCGCTGTCGGGTGTAGTTGGACCTGTGGCCCGCTACGAAGGCATCCCGGATCAGTTCCTCCGTGTACTTAGTGGGCGTTACCGCCTTACACCCACAGGCCCGGCCAAGCACGGACAGTGCTTGGAGGTATTCCTCAGTCGATTCCCCAGGTTGTTGCTTGCGACTCCCCAGGAGGTGCCTGGCGTAAACTTCGTTCACAGGGCGCGTGTACTGGGTCTTGAGGAGCTGGAGGGCGGCTGTGTACGAGGTCGCGTCCCGGATGACTGAGTACACTCGGTGGTTCACCTTGGAGATCAGGACAGACAGTTTGTTCGCATCCGTTACGACCGCAGTGGAGGCAGTCAGGAATGCCTCGAAGCACAAGCCAGTGAGCAAACTTGGTGGAAGCGTCCGCTTCCCGACTGTCCAGGTCCAGGCATGCTGGTGTGAGGATCTTCTCCATTATAAAAAATTTAGTTAATAAAATTGATGCACCATCAATTACTCAAAAGACTGAGGTTAAGCGAGTAACAACCAGGCTTTTATTAACTAAAGAATGAAGGTCTAGTCTCGAGTGGTCGACCCGTCCAGAATACTAAGGGACTGGGAGGTAGTCACTTATATACCTGGAATAGTGGGAGGAGTCAGCCGAGGCATGTCCAGACCTGTACCTAGTGGAATACACATACACATACAGACAGGTATAACAGTGGTTTACCACAGCTACTCAATATTGACGCGGACGGGCGCAGCGCAGGTGATCTCAATTGCGGGAAACCACGAGACCTCCAGGCGCCGGCCGGCTCTTAAAGGGGTGGGTCAGTCAGCCTGAGCTTCAACACCCAACGCCCTGTAGGCCTCAGAATTGGCGCTCGCCCTTGTCTGGCGTTACAAACTTGTTCAGCATGGAGAAGGTTAGACAGAGAGCAGAGCGCTTCAGCACTGAAGCTCTGGACCACTTGGTGGCTGCAGTTGAACGCCGTCGAGATGTCCTGTATCCGGATAATGGCAAGAGGCCGAATCAGAAGGCTTACCGACGATCTTGGAGGGAGGTTGCTGTGAGGGTCAACTCCAGCAGCATGGCGACCAGGAAGAAATTCAACGACCTCACACGGATCGTTAGGGTGAGTGATGGTTTAGCAAACTTCTGATTCCCTCCATCTGCAGCTGACTTCGGGCACCCTGCTGCAATGATGCCCCAATGGCCATCTGTCAGCATGCACCCATGGCCCTTTCTGGGCACACACATGGACAGATGTCTCAAGGCCTCATGTAAGGGCTCTTGCACCATGGGGGGCATGCGATGACCTCTCAAGGCCTCATGTAAGGGCTCTTGCACCATGGGGGCATGCGATGATCTCTCAAGGCATCATGTAAGGGCTCTTGCACCATGGGGGGCATGCGATGATCTCTCAAGGCATCATGTTACAGAACTTCCCCTTCTTTCCCCTGCAGTCCAAGCTGGCGATGATCCGAAAGGAGCAGCGTCGAACCGGTGGCGGACCTCCACAAGTGGTCACTCTCACGGATCTGGAGGAGAGAGTGCACCAGATACTTGGAGGACGTCTGTCTGGTCCTGTGCCCACTGCATCTGCCGACCCCATTACCGACAGCGAGGGTAAGACTCTCACCTTTTTCACCTGTTGCCTTCCACTTGGTCCCCCCGCCAGCATGCATCCTCAGTGTGCAGCCATGTCAGAGCCTTGCCGCAATCTGGCATGCCTTTCAGCAAAGCTGTCCTTTTGCTAAAGCCACTCTTCCACCTCCCACTTTCAGATGAAGCAGCACCAACTCGGGCTCAACACGCTGAAGCTGCCAGTGCCTGTGCCACCGGAGGCGAGGACCAGGAGGAATCCGGACCAGCCGTTGCAGAATTCGGGGAGCTGACACATCTACAGACTGGGGATAGTAGTCCCCTGGAGGGGAGGGGGGGTGCTCTGAGGATGAACCAGTTGCCGGACCAAGCGGCATGCAGCAACGCACGGGGGATAGGCAAGTTCGGCCACCGTCTCCCCGGAGGGCAAGGCAGGTCGTGATGACTGCTGCACAGAGTGCAGATGAGGTGCGTCGCCTGACTGAGATGAGCAAACAGGCCCGGGTCAGACACACGGAGCTGATGGCTGCAGTCGAGAAGATGCCTGAGTCAATAGATTCATTGGCTAAGAGTATGTTGGACTTCGGGGCAACAATGGAGAGGACTCTCCAGGGCTTTGGGGCAACAATGGACAGGACTCTCCAGGTGTTCGGGGCAACAATGGACAGGACTATCCAGGGCTTCAGCCCAACAATGGAGAGGACTGTCCACGGCTTTGAGTCAGCTATGGAAAGGGCTGTTCAGAGCTTCGGACAATCCCTGGAAAGGTCTGTGCAGGGCTTGTCCGAGGCAGTGGAACGGTCGGCACCTGCCTTGTCCGAAGCAATGGGAAGAACTGTCCAGGCCTTCTCCGAAGCACTGGCACCTGGCACACAGGTCCTCACTGTTGCCACGCAGTCACTTGCTGGGCTCCTCCACAGCCAGATTGATGCAACGCGATCTCTCACTGTAGCCACCCTCTCTGCATCAGTTAGGATCACCCCGGGCCCTTCCAGTCCCATACAAGGCCAGGAATCAGTGGAGCATGCGATTGTGGCGGATGAGCCGAGCCACTCCCCTCAGATAGCCAGTGTGTCGTCCGACCATGGTGCAGGTGTCCTCTCTCGGCAGGAGACCATTGCACATGCCAGCGCTGGGACGCCTGCATTGCAGCTGCTACCACCTGCAGGCCACACTGCTTCCAGCCATGGTCACATCAAGCATCCTGCGTCCGCACCCTCCAAGCCCAGAGGTCGGCCAGGCCGTCCCTCAGGGGCTTCTGCACTTCCAGACAGTCAGCAGGCGTCCCCCAGCCTTGAGGCCGCCACTGGGGTCCAATTACGTAGGAGCAGCAGGGAGGGAAGGGGCCGGGTGAGAAAGAGAAGTCGTTCTCCCTCAAGGGGCCAGTTGTAGAGGGAGGTGCTGAGATGTTTGTTTGTCCAAATTCAAGGACACCCTCACCTGTTGTTATATTTGCAGAAGGTTTGTTGAGTTTTGCGGCTTTGCCGAACAGTTCACAGTTATTTTGAAAGTTATGGTTTCTGTTGACATTACGTTGTTTAGCTGTAATGAAAGACTTTTGTGCCAATAAACAGAAGTTTCAATGTGGCATGGTGCATGTGACTAGTTTCAGTGATGCTGGCATTCAGAGGCCCTCAAACATCCAAAGTGCGCATGAGTTAAGACTCTCACCATTCCGCCACAGGGGTATCGACACGAGTCCAGATGAGCCTCTGACGTATGGCCCTTCCACTTTCAGCAGCCCTTCCATCTTCCTCCTCCTCCTCCTCCTCCTCCTCCTCCGCCTCCTCCTCCTCCGCCTGCTCTTCCTCCTCCTCCTCCGCCTCCTCCTCATACTCCTCCTCCTCCGCCTGCTCTGCTGGTCGTTGAGGGACAGCTGGAATTGGCTGGGTGCGTCGATTCGCCAAGTTGTGGAGCATGCAGCAGACGATGACGATGTGTCCCACTTGCTGCGGCGAGTACTGCAGGGATCCCGCCGAATCTTCCAGACATTGGAAACGCTTTTTGACAACACCAGTAGTGTGCTGTTTACTGTGCCTGGTCGCCTGATGGCCGCTGCTGATCAGCTCTTCTGCTGGGGTGTCGGCCACACGGGGTGTTGTCATCAGCCATGGCCAGAGAGGATAGCCCTTGTCCCCAGTAAGCCAGCCTCGTCTTCGAGGCAGCCCCTCAAAAAGGTCACAAACTGAGGTCAACCGCAGGATAAAGGCATCGTGGCTGCACCCTGGGAAATGCGCGGTGACTGCCATGATGATTTGGCGGTGGTCACAGACCAGCTGCATGTTGAGGGAGTGGAACCACTTGCGGTTGCGGAAGTCCTAAGGATGATGGCATGGCGCCCTCAAAGCCACGTGTGTGCTGTCACTCGCCCCCTGCACCATGGGGAAGTCCGCAATAGAAGCGACACCCTGCGCGCCCTCCGCCTGCTTGTGCAGGGTCCGAGGGAAGGTAATGAATTGACGCCTTCGCCTATAAAGGGCATCTGTAACTTGTCGGATGCAACAGTGGACTGCAACCTGAGCGACAGTCGCAATGTCCCCAATGGCTGACTTAAAGGATCCATTGGCATAAAAATGGAGGCCACCAGTCAGTTTAGCCATCACGGACAGAGAGGTTCTGCAGCGTTCACGCGGCTGCAGATCCTGACCAAGCAGGTGGCACAGATCAGTAACAATGTCCCTCCAGAATCGGAGCCTTCCCAAACACTGCTCCTCCGACATGTCAAGGCTTGTCACCTGCTGCCTAAAGACCCTCGCAGCTTCCCGTCGGATTGGCCGACCTCCATTGCCCCTCCTCCTTCTGGCCAATCCCGGCCCTCTCTCCCGCCGTCTCTCTGCCCCTTCACAGTGTTGGGCGATGAGGCCGTCGCCCTCCAAACAAGCTCTCATTCCGATGCCAGTTGGTCAAAAGGCTTTTAGGTGTAGTGCTGCAAGTGCTTCGGACAGGTTTGAAGGTCCCAAGTACTGTAAAGCTAAGTTCCCAGAACTCCGCTCCACATTAGCTCGCCAACTCTCTCTAGCAACGATCGCAATGAGCAGGCCAAGTGGCAGAAGATTCTGCACTAGAGCTGTCCCCTTTAAATAGCGCCCCCCTACTCCGAGAAGGGCCTGTTAGCCCTCCCTCGAACTGTCACTAATAGCGCTGGGCGCTAAGGCTCCGGGCACCACCCAATATGCGCTCAGGCGCTCCTAAAAGGCGTTGCACACTGAAATGACGTCATGATCTGCTTGCGCTCGTGGGCGCGCGCAAACACTTAACGCAGGCACAAAATGTATAGTCAATATCTGAGTTGTCGCTATCTTCATAGCGAACGCCCCAACATAGGGTATCGCCCCAATTCTAGGTCTCTTTAGGCGCTCAGCGCCGGCGCTACCAACCGAATTTCTAGGCCAAAGTTCTTTGCTCATTGCAGCTTCCCAAACCGCATTTGATTGACAGTTTAAATACCTCATTACTTCAGAGGCTGGGTTTTTTTTTCAAATCTCTTGTCAGCCATCTTTGATTTTCCTTCCACATACACACAGGCTGTGTTGTGTCTTTTGCCACGAGGCCGGACAGCCATCTTTGATTTTCCTTTTCACATACACACAGGCTGCCCTTTTCTTCTGCCACGAGGTCTGACGGCCATTTTGATGCCTTGGATTTTTAAAGGTACATTCTACCCAGGTTTTCTTTAATCAAAAATATAATCTTCGGGGCTGTACAGATTTTTGAAATTCTTGCGAAACCCTACAGTCCCCCATCGGATAATAAAACTTGCTTGTAGTATCCTGTCCAAAGGTGAGCAATGATTTCTGACCCCCCACAAACAACCTTCCCTTATACTTATCTAGATCTATCTTTGATCCCCTGACACCTCCATCTCCCCTACCCAGAGAGAATTGCAGTACACGGTAGACATCTATCGACAGAAAAACAAGATTAGTTAAATAATCAGTACACGGAGGGGGTCCAATGCCCCTGCACCACTGAGTATTCACAATAATTCAAGCATGGAGGGGGTCCAATGCCCCTGCACCACTTGTATTCACAATAATTCAAGCATGGAGGGGGTCCAATGCCCCTGCACCACTTGTATTCACAATAATTCAAGCATGGATGGGGCCAATGCCCCTGCACCACTTGTGACATAGTTTTAACACAATACAACATCTTCAATGGGATTACCACCAAGCCAAAACATATCTGTTAAAAATACAAATGGAAGAACCGAGCTTCCTTTTATCCCCTTTTTTTTATATATATGCAATAGCCTGACACTTTAATAAATGGCACTATTCTTCAGCCATAGATGTATTTCAAATTTTCACAATCTGCAAACACAACAATTCATAGGCATATGCAATTTGTTCAATTAACTCCAAACAAGTAGTACAATCTCACAGTTAGGAACTAAACTCACACATTATTTCCTTTGGAGTTGGGACCAGTACATAATATAAGATATAAAATAATTAACAAGCTTTTTGTAAACTCTTAATCTTAATCGAATTTCCAATAACAGTTTAAATGTTGTGGGCATCTGCCTCCTGCAGACCCCTTCCTTCGTGGGCTAGGGGTGCTTCCTTTCCCGAGCACCCAAAAACACGATGGTCCTCTGTACCTTCTGGAACTCTGAAAAAGACTAAAAAAAAAAATCTAGCCAGGCCCCCTGGCTCGGGGGAGTGTGATCAGGTCCCACGACCTTGACTTACATAATACAACTCTGGAACGGTACCATACTTAAAACGTATGCTTTAATAATTAACACTACCGAATTGCAATGTAAAATTTAAAATTAACACGTTCTACCTTAATCCTTTATACACATTACTTGTACAAAGCTATATATAAGTGCCGCCCGTCTCCGGGCAGCCAGCCTAATCCCTGTTTGGGCTGCCACAGGCTGCTCCCTGCGGCGTGGCTGGACCGATTCCAACTTCTGGTCCCTCGCAGCTTATGGCTGCTGGTTGGCGACTTCTGCCTTTTTGCTTCTCCCTGACTCGGGAGCCCACCCTATTCCACTGGAAAGTGGGTGACCATACTTTCTTGGGCTGGGGTACCCAAAGAGATCTCCTAGGGAGTGTCGCTGGTGGGGCTACCCCGGCGAGCAGACCCTTAGCTCGAGTCACACTCCTTGCTGGCTGGGGACCTTCTCCTTCAGGTCCCTCCTATCCCAAACCTGGGCTGGGGACAGGCAATCCCTTGCCACCGGCTGCCGGTGGCTGAGAGCCTTCCCCTTCAGGTCTAAAACCTGGTTCAGGCTCCTCCCCGGAGTCCCACAAGAGAGGGGGAATCGCTCGGGCCAAGTGCTGGGGAACTTCTCCTCTCACGCACGTGACTGCGCCTGCGTGTGCATTCTGTGTGTGTGTACGCGCTGCAGGCTGAGGATTTCTGACCTCAGGTTCACTCCCAGCTGCCTGTTTCCCTGTGGGTCCCATTAAGCTAAATGGGACCTTGTTAGACCGGGGTGAATTGGTCAGGTCTTCCGAGTGGACCACCATGCTGGGGGCTCCAGTGTCCACCAAATATCTCCCCTGCCCCGTCTTCACCCCCATCTTAACATAGGGCTTGCTCCCCTCAGCATTTTCGCGGGGACACAGGTCAACTGGTTGCGCTGGCTCTAGTCATTGCTGGGAGTGAGGTGGGGCAGACGGGGCCAAAGCACTGGTGGTGGCTGCTACTCTCCCCTGGCCAGTCAGAAGAGACCATAGGGACTGTAAAAATGACTCAATTGCTGCGGGAGGGAGGTCTGGCCCTGCCTTTTGGGCTGGGGCTGTGGGATCCTTTCCCTTGTTCTCCTTCCAGGGATTCTTACAGTCTTTTCTCCAGTGACCATCTTTCCCGCACCCATAACAATTTAACCTAGCCTGGGAGGGACGGTTCCCCTCCTGGTGCCACTCTTTCTTACTCTGGCTCCCAGGTTTAACCTCATGGACTTTTCCCTTGGGTTGGGGTGCCTCGATACACCTCATGTTTCTGAAGGCTACTCTGAGCCGGCGGATCACCGCTTCTTCGGTGGTCTGGGGGTTTCGGGGGTCAAACCAAGCCACGACCTGGGCTTGGATCTGAGGTAGGCTGTTTGTCATGAGACAACAGAGCCAGTGAATCAATTGGACTGGGTCCAGTGCTGCCTGCCCTGGCATTCCCGGGCACGTGCTCCGGTAGACTGGCCACAGCTTGTCTGTGAACGCCTGCGGGGACTCCCCTGGGAGCTGCACCGTTCTTTCTACCCGGGCGAACGGACTACCATCATTGAGCCCCATGGCCTCCAATATCTCATTCTTCAGACCCTCATAATCCCTCTGCCCCCTTTTGCACTCGCCAGATAGGGCCTGGAGGAGATCATCTGCCAGGGAAAACAGCAGCATTTTTGCTTGCTCTGCGTCATCGCAGTCATTTACACAAGCTGCCTGCTCTATCTCCCTGAAGTGTAGAGAAGGGTCTCCCTTTTTAGTGAGCATGGGGATGTGGCTAACCATATCCCTGAGCTGGTGGGTGCCATACGGCACCACAAACTGATTCTGGATGGCCCCTGGGTCATCTTCATCAACGGATGGACCGTACCTCTGTTGTCGGAGGGGCTACACTGGTCCTGGTCCCGGCTTATCTAGCGGGGCCGGCTGTGCTTCCTCTACCACCTCATCCTCCACCCCCCTTTGCTGCCAGAGCTCCTGAAAGCTTGGAGCTGTGTGTGGCAGTCGTGGGACCTCTGATTCCCTGACCCACCTTTTCCTGGGTGTTACCTGTGGGACGGTTTTATTTGGGTTGCCGGTAAAATCCGACTGACCGGCTTTCGGGCTGATCAGACATATCATCCCCTTTGCCCTCTTTAAAGCCATATTCAAGCTTTCTATCTCTTCCCTACAGGGGCCATGATCTGCTTCCTCAAACCCTTCCTCGCAGGCCAGCTTATATGCTGCCTTTACCTCCCTAACCTTTTCCTCCTGCTCTTTTACTTCTTGTATGAGGCGGGCGTTCTCCTCCCACACCCTCATCTCATTGCTCTTGGCCTCTGCAACTAGGCACTTCAGGTACTCTGACTCGTGCCTCGTGTGGCTTTTGCCCTCACCAGGCGCTCCATCTTGGCTTGGTATTCTTTAACCTCTCTTTCCCTATCCCAACTCTCTGCTCTAGATTTCCTAAGCCTGCGGGTAATTTCCCCAAGCCTGCGGGCACCTAACCACAAACAGATCAGTGGGGTGATAAAAAAAGAAAAACCATAACTGCTGCTCTGTCCAGACCCAAACCACCATCTGCTACATCGCATACCGTTGCCGACAGTCCTGCCGCGGTCGCCATTTTGTAGGAATTGGGGTTATAACTGGGGTTATTGTCTCTGGCCACTCAGAAGTATCTGAGCTGCTCCAGAGCCCCGTGCGGTTTTGAATCGCTCCCCGTTCCTGGTTCTGACCGCCGGACTTATTCAGCAGTGATGTAGACAAAACGAGACTCGTGGTTGGCTGCAAAGAAGACCAGTATTTATTGAAATAAAAAGAAATAAATTGAAAATAATCAATACAGCACACCTATGCTGAATACAGCACTTTTACTTAACACAGTACACTTTTGCTTACTACAGCACTCTTTGCTTAGTACAACACTCTTTTTCTTAATACAGCACTTTTACCTAGTGCAGCACTTTTACTTAATAGGGGAGGAGAAAAACGGACACAACGAGGGAAAATTGACTAAAATTACAATTTAACAAAAATTCCCCTTAATTCCCACCCCTAATACCTATCTAGGTTGCCTTGTGTTGTGTCTGTTGCCACGAGGCCGGACAGCCATCTTTGATTTTCCTTTTCACATACACATAGGCTGCCCTTTTCTTCTACCACGAGGTCTGACGGCCATTTTGATGCCCTGGATTTTTAAAGGTATATTCTACCCAGGTATTCTTTAATCAAAAATATAATCTTCGGGGCTGTAGAGATTTTCAAAATTCTTGCGAAACCCTACAGTATATAAAAGATCCCATGAGACTATTTCGAAGAAAAGCAAGGGAATTCTCATTGGTGTCCTGGCCAACATTTATCCCTCAAGCAGCATTGCTAAAACAGATCATTTGGTCATTTTCTCATTGTTGTTTGTGGGAACCTTGTTGTGTGCAAATTGGCTGCTGCATTTCCTACTTTACAAAAGTGTACTTATTGCATGTAAAGCACTTTGGGATGTCCTGAGGTTGTGAAAGGTGCTATATAAATGCATGTCTTTCTTTTTTTATATAATATAAACTTCTATCTCTGGTTTCTACCGAGCTAGTTGATTTCAGCCATAGAAGCAGTTGGGCTGGGGTAATTGGCTCCAGCACCCCCCTAGGTTAGGGACAGACTTAAAAATCAAACAAAGTTCCTGCTCCAGATCACCATTCTTCAGAAAACTGGACATGTTCATGTTGAGTGAGATCATGGTCGGGCTAGAATGCGATGCCCACTATTGTCAAACAGCTTCCAACACTCAGGGGGAAAAATTCGGTATAGCCGTTTGGGGCGCAGCTATCGGCTGTGCGCAAAATTTAGCGCCTGGCGCTAATTATTGACTCCGACAGCAAACTTGGCTTTTATCGCCTCTGGAGGTGATTGGAGCGCTAAATCAGGCACTACACACCTGTCTTAAGGTGCTAAGGTTGAGGAGCGAGGTGCTACCTCAGAGGGCGGGCGCAGCGCAGGTGCTGTCAGTTAGCGATTGAACACAGACACACTGGCGCCAGTCAGTTCTTAAAGGGGAGGGTCGATCTTGCTCTGCAGCCACACCCTGCTCAGTGGAGCCTTGAATCTCGGCCTGGGCAGACCTGTGGCTAAACCTTGCAGCCAAGGACTATGGAGAGGGCCAGGGAGTGAGCACAGCGCTTCAGCGAGCGGGCCTTGGAGGCTCTGGTTGGCGTGGTGGAGCGCAGAAGATCCATTCTGTACCCAGAGAGTGGCAGGAGGCCTTTGCCACGCAAGTACAGAAGAGTGTGGAGGGAGGTGGCTCAGAGAGTCTCCTCAAGCAGCATGGTGCCCAGGACCCAGATCCAATGTAGGAAAAAGTTCAACGACCTCACTCGGTCATCAGGGTGAGTGCCTTTTTTCAAAACCTCTCCATTCCTCCATCTCAACCTCACTTTATGGCCAGAGGGTCTTAAAAGCCCCAATGCCCAACACTCATCCAACACCTATGGCCCTTTCATCAAACACACACGCACATTCCATACTTTGCATACAGTAAGGGCTATTCAACTATGGGAGGCATTTCAGGCAAGACCATGGCTGCATACAGTAAGGGCTATTCAACTATGGGAGGCATTTCAGGCTAGTGCATGGATGTATATTTACTCAGACGCCATCCTTTTTCTTGCAGGCCAAGCTATCTCATAATAGGAGACAGCAGCAACGGACGGATGTAGGGCGGCCTCAGCTGCAACCCCTCAGCAATCTTGAGGTGCGCGTCCAGAGGATTGTGGCAAGCCGGGTGATTGGTCCCATCGCCATTGGAGACGCCGACCCTGTTCTGGACAGCAATGGTAAGGTCATCACCTTTTTGTCCTCTCTCCTTCCACTTGTTCCTCACAACACCAGCCTTTGACACTTTCAATCCAAATTACTAAATCGCTGCACTCATGCCTCCCTTGCTGCCACCCTGTCCTCACACTAAAGCCACTCTTGTACCTCCCTGCTTTCAGATGGTGATTCACCAGGTGAGGAGACGGGCCCTCAAGCTGCCAGTGGGAGTGAAGCTGAAGGCGAGGAGGAAGAGGAAGCCGAGCATCAGCGCCACCCTCTCCCGAGGAAGCCCATGCCCACACTGGGAACATGCCTTCCCTGGAGGGGAGCAGGGGGGAATGGTCTGATGAGGGTGAAGTTCCAGGATCCAGCGGGCTGCAGCAACGCGATGGGGGTAGGGAAGCTCGGGGGCCTTCTCCTCAGAGGGAGAGTATGCCATTGGGTCCTACTGCACTGGACGCAGAGGAGGAGCGGGTCCTCGCTGAAATGAGCGCCCAGGCAGAGCACAGGCACACTGAGCTCATGGCTGCAGTGGCAAGGGTGCCCGAATGCATTGAATCACTGGCAAGGAGTGTGGAGCACTTCGCTGTAGCACAGGCGGCTGCCACGCAAATGCTAAGTGCTGCAATGCAGTCACTGGCTGCTCTCACGCAGACTCAGATTGAGGCCACGCGAGCACTGACTGCTGCCATCCTCGCTGGTTCGGACACATTTCCCTGGGGCTCTCACCGCACTGCAGCAGGCCAGCAATCTGTGCTCCAGCAGATTGCTCTGGATGCTGAGGTGCTGCCCCGTGGGAGTGCCAGTGTGTCGGTCGAGCAGGGAGTTGCTGTCCTCTCTCAAGATGACAGCATTCCTGCTGCCACCACTGTTACTTCTCCACTGCACTTGCCACCACCTGTAGGACAGACTGCTGCCGCCCATGCAGAGTTGGTGCAGTCTGCAGCTGGGCCCTCCAGGCCCAGAGCTGGTCGAGGCCGTCCTTCAAGGTCATCTGCAGTCTCAGGTTGTGGCAATCAGCAGCCTTCCACCAGCCTTGCTCCAGCCACTGGGGTCCCATTACGGAGGAGCTGCAGGGTGGGAAGGGGGGAATTTCGCAAGGGAAAGAGATCACCCTCGAAGGGCAAAAAGTAGGAGGTGTGACAAAATGTTGTTCATTGTTTTACTAAAGGCCACGGTTCGTGGTCAAATTTTTTAACTGTTTTGGACATTGTCTCCAGGTTGTGAGAGCCAGTTATATTAATGACTTTTCTTTTGGTGTTTCTTTCTATTACTTTGTCATGCGGAAATGATACACACAGAGTTTGTAAAATAAATAAGTTTCTGTATTCAAAATGTACATGTTTGGTCTTTGCAATCATTGTTGCCTTGACGGGCTTAGGGGTTGCAGGATGGTTTCATTCAGGTTGTTTGAATGGCAGAAGCCATTTCCTCAGAAGGGGCCGAGAAGCGATTTGCTATGAGCCTTTGAAGGACGGCCCTTCCACTTTGTACATTGTGTGCCTCCCTTCCGCCTTGGTGCTGCTAATAATCATCCTTCTCATCTTCCTCCTCCTCTTCCCCCTCCTCCTCTGGTGGTGCTCCAATGCCTGGTGGCATTGGCTGGATCCTGAGGATTGCAAGGTTATGCAGCATGCAGCACACAACAACAAAGTGGGAGACTCGCTCAGGCGAGTACTGAAGGGCTCCTCCAGAATGGCCCAGACAGCGGAACCGTTGCTCGAGTACGCCGATTGTGTGCTCAACGATGTTCCTGGTAGCTTGATGGCTCTCGTTGTATCACAGCTCAGCAGGGGTGTTGGGCGTACGGAGCAGTGTCATCAGCCAGGTGCACAGAGGATATCCCTTGTCCCCGAGAAGCCAACCACCTGGGTAATGCGGTGCCTGGAAAAGGTCTGCCACAGAAGTCTGGCGCAGGATGAAGGCATCATGGCCGCTGCCAGGGAAGTGGGCATTGACAGCGAGTATCAGCTGTCTGTGGTCACAGACCAACTGAACGTTTAAGGAATGGAAGCCCTTTCGGTTGCGGAAATCCTCGGCATTCTCATGCGGTGCACGCAAAGCCACATGTGTGCAGTCAATGGCACCCTGCACCATGGGGAAGCCCGCTATCATCGCAAAGCCCATTGCACGTTCTTGCTGCTTGTCCGGGGTCATGGGGAAAGAGATGTACTCTCGTCTCCTTTTAAAGAGGGCATTTGTGACCTGAGGGATGCAGCAATGCACCGCGAACTGGGAGATATTGGCGATGTCCCCAGTAGCTGATTGAAATGAGCCGGTGGCATAAAAGTTGAGAGCCACTGTTATCTTCACTGCCACCGACAGAGACGTCCTGCTCCTCAGTTGAGGCTGCAGATCTGGCTGAAGCAGGTGGCAGAGCTCAGTGACCACCTCCTTGCTGAAGCGCTGCCTTCGCAAACACTGCTCCTCAGACATATTTATGTAGGAGAACTGTTGGCGAAATACCCTGGGAGGGTAAGGTCTCTTGTACAGAGGCCTGTTGGCCCTCCTGCATCTGGCCATGATTGCCACTCTCTCTCTGTGTCTCTGTGCCCTCTGAATGTGATGGAGAAGGCCGACGTCCCCATCCATTGCAGCCCCCATAGTATCTAGGCAATCAAAGTTATGAAGGTCAAAAACCAAAGTACCTGCAAAGTTATGGTCAGAAGCCAAAACTACCTCAGACAGCGTTGACTCTCTTTCTCTCTTTGTCTCTCTCAAAATCTCTCTCTCTCTCTCTTAGAACGAGTGGTCCAAAAATGGCTACCACACAAAAGCCAGGAAGAGGCCCCATTTAAATAGCGCCCCCCCACCCCAGCCCCACAGTGACTGGGAAGCGTTCCAGTCTACCTGTCCTTGGTTGTGCCAGGCGGAAAGGATGGGGGTGTTGTGTTGGTACCTTTCTACCTAGACACAATTTAGGACTCAGAACTCAGAGATTCAAACATGAAGTGCTTTATTGGAAGGAAAGGAAGTTCTGGCAAGTTCCGAACAAAGAGAGCTAATCTTAACAGAGACCACCCAACCATTTATCTCCTGTGACAGCGCCACCACAGGTGGGAGGAGAACACACAATAGAACACACAATACATAACATTTCCTCCCCTCTTAAATGGAAGGTCCACATTATTCCTCAACAGGTAAGTTACTTTCAATGCACTCAACGAACCTAGGGTAGAGGTAGACTGCCTCAAACCCTGACTTTACCCTGGGGTTTATTCTGCCCTAGTCTTGTGGGTAAGTCACTAAGCCTACAGATCCAAGCGTCTTGGAGGCCGCCGCTCTCTGACAGGATACCGGCGGTCATCGCTGGCTTCCACAGCAGTAGGCATTGACACAGGCCTGGATGGAGAAGGTGCCTGTGTCAGTCGAAAGTCAGGAGTTTGCACAGGTGGAACAGTCTCTTTGAATTCCTGTGTTGGAGAAGAGCACTGTGGCAAAGGATGCTGGTTTGCGGTATCATCCGGAAACAGTTCAGGCCAACCAGCTGTTGGAGCCTCTGTGGCTGTCTCTGCTCCTAGCAACAGTTGATCTGTGTGTCTTCTCCAGACGATGTCCTCAGCAGTCTCAACTGTGTAAGACACCGTAGCACCGTAGCAGGAACCCATTTCGGTCCAGTGTTGTAGTTTCGAGCTAGGACGTGCTCTCCAGGGTGAAACCGTCTCTCCTTGGCTCTTTTCTCTCTCTTTTCAACTTGAGCTTGTTGTTGACAATGGACAACCTGTTCTGCCCTTGGAGGTTTGAGTAAGTCAAAACTTGTCCGCAACTGCCTCTTCATCATGAGCGAAGCGGGGGAAGATTTGGTTGTGGCATGCGGCTCGTTCCTGTAGGACAACAGGAAGCTGTTCAGACGTTGGTGGATTGAGCCCTGACCTTGCGATGCCTTCAAGGCGTGCTTCAAAGTTTGCACGAACCTTTCTGCCTGGCCGTTAGTAGAGGAATGATAGGGCGCAGACCTGATGTGTTGAACACCATTCACATGCAGGAAGGTGTTGTGTATGTAACCGTTTACCTTTAAGGGAACTATAGAATGTGACCGTTCGCCTTTAAGAGCACTACTTCAGGGCGGCACTATTTATTGGCTCATGTATACTGTAATACCGATAGTGACCACACCAGTATATAAGGGTTGTGATACGTTAACTAGGGCAGAAATCGCCCAGACCTCTGAATAGTAAAGACCTGTTTTGTTTGTACTTCTAAAGTCTCTGAAGTTATTTACTGCACAACCTACAGACTTTACAGTGGCGACGAGTCCGATCGTACCCTGCGGCAAGACTAACCAGTAGCAGAGAGCTTCAAAAAGAAAACACGAGGCTCCGTCTACTAAAAGTATAGTACTTACTGGAAGCTGGAAGATTAACAGCAAAGCTGCGGCAGCAACAGGCACAGATTACCCTGCTACCACATCTTGAGCGAGCCAATCAGCCTAAAACAAGGCGGCCGAAGAGACTGTGAGTAGTTAAAACAAATAAATTTTAAAAAAAACGGGGTAGAAGTATTTGGAGGAGACGGGCAAAGCATTCGGGTCCAACGGCGTCGGGTGACAGCCGGACCGCGGGCAATGTGAGAAGCCGTGCAGCAACCGCTGCCACGAAGCGCTGAGCCTGCGAGTAGGCGCGGGAGTGTCAGAGCCGAGAGCTGCGCGAGCGGGGGAGCCAGAGCCGAGCGGGAGGCGTTGCAAGCCAGCGATCGCATTATAGATAAGGACCGCACTCGGGCTGACAGACGGCGTCGGGGGACCGGGTGAAGACCGCCAAGCGCGGGAAAACCGCCATTGAAGTGGGCGGGGAGAGCGAGAAGCGCGGGAAAGCCGCCATTTTTCGGGGAAAACCGCTGAAGAAGAAGGAAGAAGCGGGAAACCGCCATCTTTGATCTAACTTGGGCTGCTTTGAGAACAGGTAAATTAATTCAAGTTCACAAGCCATCTTGGAAATTATTAAGAATTTCAGAAAAGTAATAAGATTTTTCAGAAAGGCTGGTGTGTTCTCAAGAAGAGAGAAGAAAAGTAATAATAAGTAAAGTAATACTTGTACTGTTCTCAAAAAGAGAAGAAGATGCCTAAGCGAGGAAATATTAATGACTTTAATGCAGAAATAGAAGACTGGGCCACGTATGTGGAACGCATAGAAATATATTGCGTAGCCAACGAAATTGAGGATGACAACAAGGCAATAACTTTGTTAAATTCGATGGGAGCAAAAACATACGGGCTTTTGAAACATCTAATAGCACCAGTTAAACCAGTGGACCAGACCTTCGAAGAGATCGTAACAGTGTTGAAGGATCACTTGAACCCCACACCGTTGATGCTGGCTGAACGATTTAAATTTTACGCCAGAACCCAGAGGCAAGATGAAAGCAATGCGGAATACTTAGTCGAACTGCGTAAGCTAGCGAAATACTGCCAGTTTGGAGGGAATTTGACAGAGGCGCTGCGGGACAAGTTCGTATGCGGCTTGGCCAAAGAAGGAACGCAGAAGCGACTTCTGGAAGAAAACGACCTCACACTGGACAGGGCTGTCCTCATAGCTTCATCGCACGAAGCCGCAGCGAAAGGGACGGCGGAAATGCAGCTAAAGGCGGCGGCACTCGGGGTGGACCAAATTACAACAAGCACTCCCAAATGCTACCGTTGTGGAAAGACAACGCACGACCAGAATCAGTGCTGGTTTAAGAACCAAGAGTGCAGGAAATGTGGCAAACTGGGTCACATCGCGAAGGTATGCAGGTCCGGAAAGAAGACCAACAAGCAAAGGAAGCCACCACCACAAGGAAAGTACAACAAGAGGCATCAGGTGGCTGAAAAGAGTTCAGACGAACAAAATTCAGACTCAGACCCAAACAGCCAGGAGCTGGATAGTCTGAGAATCCACCATGTGGGTAAAGTAACTGATCTACAGTTGATCTGGGTCACACTAAAAATAGCGGGAGTCCAAGTACGAATGGAGCTGGACACGGGATCAGCTGTATCCGTCATCAACCAAAAGGACTATCACCGGCTATTCTCTCACATACCCTTAAGAAATACCAAATTCGTATTACAGACATACACGGGGCATCATGTATACCCCCTGGGAAAAATACGAGTCAAGGTGAGAGATAGGGGTAAAGAACACCCACGAATGTATCTGTACGTACTACCTGAGGGAGGACCACCACTTCTGGGACGGGAGTGGATCAAGAAAATAGACATGGAATGGCACTACCGACAAGCAATGACGAGTGAGGACTCGGTGCAGACAAGCAGCTCAGACTCCGAGCCGGAAGACGATAAGTCCAGCTTATGTATGAAAAACAAGATTAACATGAACTCACGGACTAAGGTTGGGAAATCGATGGCGTGCATAAAGACAGAGAATTCTGAGTCTGTTCAAGCTACAGACAGATGCATTACGGAGGAACACCGGGCTAGAACTCAACGTTATGTCAAAGTACAACGACAATTAGAACAGTTGAGTGCCCGTCTCCTACAAGAGATGGAAAAGGTGAAAAAGTTCTGGGACACCGAATGGGAGTCCCTGGAAAGACAACAGAGACAGCTCGCTCAAGCAGAGAGCGACCATAGAGCCATCGTGGCCAAGTACCAATCACATCTCCCTGAGGCTGTTCAGGAACTAGAATATACACAGAACGATCCAAAGGAAGAGGAATCTTCAGGAAGTCAGGATGGTATTCCAGTTCACCTCTACGACTTGTTGCAAGCAGAGTGTAACGAGTTGAAAGAACAGTATGAACAGGCTCGGACTACAATCCTGGAAGGGGTTAACTTGGCAACTTCCGAAAAGCTCGTGTTAGTGAAAGAACATGAACGACTAAAGGTTGACCATAAGCAAGAATTACAAAGTCTGCAGGAAATGTTTGATGAGCTTCAGGCCAAGGCTGACTCATCGTTAGGGATTCAATCCATAGGAAAAAAATTAGTGGTGGAAGACATACCAGAACAGGGAATACAGGATGTCCAAGAACTCGTTAAATTATTAAAGGAAACACAAAATAAATATGAAGCGCCAATGGCCGAGGTCCAACGACTTGAAGAACAGATGCAACTGGAAATCTTTTCAGTGGAAGAAAAGGGAACTGTAAGAAACACAGAGACCGTAAGAATGGGCCATGAACATGAGCTTAAATCGTCAGAGGAGAAGGGTTTGGAGCTCTCAAAAGTTATTGAAATAGCCGAGGTTGCAACACAGACTGAGAAGATGGCAGCAGAGCAACCCTTAGATACCAAAAGTACGCTGACTCATGTCAAGGTTGAACAACAGAACGCTGAAACAACTGCTCCGGTAGAGGGATTGAATAGTCCGATCAATCAATCTCCAAAGGAAGTTGAAGTATTAAAATCACAAATGAGGTCATTAGTAAACAACTTGCTGAAAGCCCAGAAAAAGTTAGAGGAAGCGGAACACGTGAAGAAGTCTCTTCAGGAAAGATGTCTGGATTTGGAACAAAAGCTGGCTGGCGTCCAGCTGGGTAGGGAGGACATAGAAGACCCTCTCGCTGGCCTAGCTCAGGACGACTCCGAATATTACTATGTCCTGTCCTGCCCAACTTGTAACTTCGACTCCCACCATACAGAAATCATGGAGGAGCACCGAAAGTCTACGGAACATCGGGAGAAGGTGGCTCTACTACGGAAAAAGGAGGAAGAGAAGGAGGAACTGCGCATGCAGCTGGCAGCTGACAGTGGAGCCCAGAGAGTCTCCAAGAAGCAGAAAAGGAAAAGTCGAAACAGAAGATGACCCATCTGAACCATGATTACCTCTACCAGATCACACACGTGGTCCCTCCGAACGGAGCCAATTCAGTTCGGAAGTTCAAACTGTTAAACCCATGGAAGGACTATTGAATGAGTCACTCCAGCAATGTGAACCGACTACACCACAGAGACTGAATCTATGAACTGTTTTCCACAGAGACTGAATCTGTGATCTGTTTTGACATGAAGTTATATATGTTATTATGTTATGTTAAACATGAAGTTATATGACGTTGACTCCATCGAGAGTATATCTGTAAATTGTTATATGACGTTGACTCCATCGAGAGTATATCTGCAACCTGTTTATATAAAATTGAAGATTGTATGTTTAACGGGATTCTGTAAGTAATAAGCTAGGAAGGGAGGAGTGTTGTGTATGTAACCGTTTACCTTTAAGGGAACTATAGAATGTGACCGTTCGCCTTTAAGAGCACTACTTCAGGGCGGCACTATTTATTGGCTCATGTATACTGTAATACCGATAGTGACCACACCAGTATATAAGGGTTGTGATACGTTAACTAGGGCAGAAATCGCCCAGACCTCTGAATAGTAAAGACCTGTTTTGTTTGTACTTCTAAAGTCTCTGAAGTTATTTACTGCACAACCTACAGACTTTACAGAAGGTTGCTGTTGTGTATGTACCTTTAAGAGAATAACTGGTCTCAGACTGCAGTACCGGCAGTGACCACCCCTGTATAAAAGGCGCTAGAGAGCCTCTGTTGTTTAGTTTCGTTATGGACTTCCACCAGTAAAGATCTGTTTGTTTTCACTCCTGCTAGTCCGTGTCTCAATTGTTCACGGACTTAACACTGGCGACGAGTAAGAAACGTACTTACCTGCAACTCGGCAGCAGCTCCGACGACGTTGTTGAAGGTCGGAGCCAGAAGAAAAAAATAAATAAAAATAGAGTCCATTGAAACTCGAGAAACGGGCGTCGACCGTCAATCATCGGGTTCAAGGCTTTGCAGGAGCGACTTTCCAGAGCCAGGCTGGGTTCCTCGGTCCGTGGTTTCCCAGCTAATCGGGCTGGTGGCAGGTAGTGCTCTGATCCTTCCTGGGCTGCGGCGGGCTGAAGCTCGATTGGGTGGCTTTTCAACGGGGCTGGGCAGCGAGTCGGGAAGCAAAGAGAGAGAGAGAGGGTGGAGCATACAGGGCGCGGCCGGTGTTTCGAAGCCGGGCAGCGTTCGGACCTAAGAAGAGGGAGGAAAGTGTCCCAGAGGGTCCGCTCCACGACGGGAAAATAATAAAAGAAAAAGAATACGCGCAAGAAACCGTGGAAAGCAGCGCTAACAACAACGGGGAAGAAGGCAAAGCGCGGGAGGCGCCATTTTGTTAAATCGGGGAAGAAGGCAAAGCACGGGAGGCGCCATTTTAGATTTGTAAGATGCCGAAGACTGGCTGTATCACTGCTTTTGATAATACATTAGAGGACTGGACCACGTATGTGGAAAGAGTCGAGGTATATTTCGAGGCAAATGAAATAACGGAGGGGAAAAAGGCATCAATATTGCTAAACTTAATGGGCACTAGAACGTACGGCCTATTGCGGGACCTGATTACTCCAGCCAAACCGAAGGCGAAGAGTTTTAATGAAATTGCTGCTGTTCTACAGGAGCACTTAAACCCTGCACCGCTGTTGATAGCAGAAAGATTTAAATTCCACAGGAGAACTCAGCATAAAGATGAGAGCAATGCTGAGTATCTTACGGAACTACGCAAGCTATCAAAGCACTGCCAGTTCGGAGCAGGACTGGCAGATACCCTACGGGACAAATTTGTCTGTGGACTCCTGAGTGAAGGAACACAGAAGAAGTTACTCGCAGAAAAAGAGCTGACGCTAGATAAGGCTTTCAGCGTGGCAGTATCGTATGAAGCAGCAGCCAGGGGAGCTGCAGAAATTCAACAAAAACCACAGGAATACGGCACCCACGAAATGACACGGGGATTTGCAAAATATTATCGCTGCGGCAGAACTAACCATGACCAGAAGGACTGCTGGTCCAAAGACAAAATATGCAGACAATGCGGGAAGATTGGACACATTGCACGAGTTTGTAGGTCTGAGAAGAAGACCAGCGACAACAAAAAGGCTACTAAGGAACCGTACAAGAAAGTACAAAAGATGATGGACAGTAGTTCCAAAGACCAGATGAGCAATAGTGAATCCGGAAACAGGAGACTAAGCTGTCTCAAACTTCACAATGTAATCGCAAAAGAGGATCACCGAACCATTTGGGTCATTCTCACGATAGCAGGGTCCCAAGTTAAAATGGAACTGGATACAGGATCAGCGCTAACTGTCATGAATCGACGAGACTACGAGCGGCTATTTTCACACATACCCTTGAGAGAGACATCCATCGTCTTGACGACGTATACGGGGCAAAAAGTATACCCCAGAGGAAAAATAAGGGTGCCTGTCGAATACAATGGCAAGAAAATACGGAAATTGTATCTCTACATACTGCCAAATGGTGGACCAACGTTATTGGGACGGGAATGGATCAGGAAGATAAACTTAGATTGGCATTCCATTCATGCAATGACGGTGGACAGTAAAACAGATGAAGACGTCACTCCTGGACGATTGTCAACAATCTTAGCTAACGCCAAAGAGGTATTTCAACAAGAACTGGGCACGCTTAAAGGCGTAACCGCCTCATTAAAAATAGAAGAGAATGCAGTTCCCAAGTTTTTCAAAGCGAGACCGGTACCATATGCAATTCGCCCAGCCGTCGAGGCAGAGCTGGAGAATTTGGAGAAGGCGGGCGTGTTGTCTAAGGTCGACTGGAGCGAGTGGGCGACACCCATCGTTCCTGTCATGAAGAAAACGTTAAGCAATAAGTCCGGAGGGCCAAGGAAGATTCGCATCTGTGGGGATTTCAAGGTGATGGTGAACCCTGTCCTTCACACAGTACAATATCCTCTTCCAAGGATAGAAGACATCTTCGCCTCGCTGTCTGGAGGGAAGAGTTTTACAAAAATTGACCTAGCACAAGCATATTTGCAGATGGAGGTTGAAGAGTCCTCTAGGAAGTATCTCACGATAAACACTCACAAAGGTCTTTACCAGTATCATCGATTGGTATTCGGAGTAGCATCGGCTCCGGCGATATGGCAAAGAGCGATGGAACAAGTCCTGCAAGGGATTCCGGGGACTCAGTGTTACTTGGACGACATCCTTGTAACAGGTGAAGATGACAGTGAACACCTTAACAACCTAGAACAGGTGCTCACTAGACTACGGGAACATGGGCTGCGAGCCAACCGCCCCAAGTGCGAATTTTTTAAGAAACAGATATCGTATTGTGGCCACGTGATTGATGAAGAGGGGTTACATAAGTCCCCTGACAAAATTGCAGCGGTTGTTAAGGCCCCAGCGCCTGAAAATGTGTCGCAACTGAGGTCATTCCTCGGGTTGGTGAATTACTATCATAAGTTTTTGCCGAATTTGTCGACAATTCTGCACCCACTGAACGCCCTGCTACGAACGGGGGTAGCATGGAAATGGAGCGATGATTGTAAACGTGCTTTTCAGAAGAGTAAGGGCTTAATCACTTCGAAGGAAGTATTGGCTCACTACGACCCAGCACTGCCAATCAGGCTGGCGTGTGATGCGTCTCCCTACGGCATTGGGGCGGTACTGTCACATAAATTCCTTGATGGTTTGGAGAGGCCGATAGCTTTTGCGTCACGCTCGTTAACTTCTGCCAAGCGTAACTACGCCCAGATTGACAGAGAGGCCCTCAGCCTAGTGTGGGGGTGAAGAAGTTCAATCACTATCTGCACGGTCAAAAATTTACTCTACTAACCGATCATCAACCTCTTGTCTCCATTTTCAACCCTCAGAAGGGCGTACTGATAATGACAGCACAACGGCTGCAGAGATGGTCCCTTTTCCTAGGGGCACACCAATATGACATCGAGTACAAAGGAACTAAACAGCATGGAAATGCTGATGGATTGTCACGTCTACCGTTGCCGACGGTGGAAGAAGAAGACCTTGCAGTGGATCCAATGGAGTTATTCCACTCGACCATAGTCGAATGTCTCCCTGTGACGAATGCAAACATAGAAAAGGAAACACGGAATGACCCGACACTATCACGGGTCTATGATTTAACGGTGAAGGGATGGCCAGCACTTGGCGAACCACTGCTGCCAGCATTCTCGCCGAGAAGAGAACAGCTGTCAGTGTGCAGAGGAACCTTGATGTGTGGTCCAGAGTAGTAATTCCACCTAAGTTGACGGATAGAGTGCTCAATGAGCTTCATGAGGGTCATCTGGGTGGGGTAAAAATGAAGAGCTTAGCCAGAGCGTTTGTGTGGTGGCCGGGAATCGATAGAGAAATCGAAGAGATGACCAAGAGCTGTGCAGGATGCCAGAAGGTCCAAAACGCCCCACCACAAGCTCCTCTGCATCCATGGGAGTGGCCCTCATCTCTATGGCAAAGGGTGCACATTGATTTTGCTGGTCCCTTCATGGACTCAATGTTTTTAATTGCGGTGGATGCACATTCAAAGTGGCCAGAGGTAATAAAAATGTCCTCAACCACCACGGAAAAAACTATCACAGTTTTACGAACCATATTCGCCAGGAATGGGCTGCCTGAACAGATTTGCTCTGACAATGGCCCACAGTTTGTGTCTGAAGAGTTCCGGAGGTTCTTAAAGAACAATGGTGTTAAGCATTACACATCTGCCCCATATCATCCAGCCACTAATGGATTGGCTGAGAGGTTTGTCCAAACATTCAAGAAGGCTATCAAGGCAATGTGTAATGAAGATATACCCCTACAACACAAGGTGGACAACTTCTTGTTTGCCTACCGGAATGCGACACATGCAGTTACCAACCAAACTCCAGCCATGATGTTCTTCAATCGAAGACTACGATGCCGCTTGGATTTGGTTAAGCCAAACGTCCGAAGAGATGTGGAGAACAGGCAGTTTCAGAATATGAATGAAAGGCCGACCAGGAGTTTTAAGATAGGTCAACCAGTTTTGGCCCGGGACTACTGCACTGAGAAATGGCAGCCAGGAACGATTTGTACACGACAAGGACCTCTCATGTATACCATGGACGTTGGGGAGAGCATTGTAAGATGCCATGCTGACCAGATTCTAGAGTCACTGGAAAACGTCAACTCCACACCACGATCTGATACACCTGGTAATGAAATCGACGTTCCAATTGCAGCTACCGCAGAACCGGTAATATTGGAAGCAGATGAACCAAACAACGACATTGATTCCGACTCAACATTGCCAGAAGAACCTGATACCCCAAAGAGGCGTTATCCAGACAGAATCAGGAAGCCTCCTCAAAGAATGAACTTATAATTGCTTAAACATAACCACTGTATCTAGTAACAGTAATTGTGATTGTAATGCGTTATCATTTAGTTGTTAAATGAATGTTATGTACTGTTTATCTAAAAGGGGAGGAATTGTTGTGTATGTACCTTTAAGAGAATAACTGGTCTCAGACTGCAGTACCGGCAGTGACCACCCCTGTATAAAAGGCGCTAGAGAGCCTCTGTTGTTTAATTTCGTTATGGACTTCCACCAGTAAAGATCTGTTTGTTTTCACTCCTGCTAGTCCGTGTCTCAATCATTCACGGACTTAACAGTTGCAAACTCCTGTGATACAAATTGTGGACCGTTGTCACTTACGAGTTGTTCCGGTGAGCCATAACGGCTGAACATCTCACCAAGTTTCTCAATTGTTTTCTCTGCCGTGGTAGACCTCATCACAGCGACCTCCGGCCACTTGCTACGAGCGTCCACAACCACCATAAACATCTTCTCTTCGAAAGGACCGGCGAAGTCCACATGTACTCGCTGCCACACTTCTGCAGGCCAATCCCAGGGGTGTAGGGTTGCCAGCTGTGGAACATTCTGGTCCCTTTGACATGGGGAACATGTTTTGGCTTTCTCCTCAATATTCCCATCGAGACCTGGCCACCAGAAGTAGCTTCTTGCCATTTCCTTCATCCGAACCATCCCACTGTGGCCTGTATGAAGTTGTTGCAGTATAGGTTCCCTCAGAGGTGGCGGAATGATGACACGGCGTCCCCAAAGAAGACAACCTGCCTGGATGGAGAGCTCATTTCTTTTTGAAACGTAAGGTTTCAAACTAGGAGAATCTCCTATAGCTCTCCCTCGAATGACATCGTCCATTACCTCAGACAGGACTGGATCGTTGCGGGTGTACCTTCGCACCTGAACTGCAGTGACAGGTGCTCCCTCCACTTGTCTAAAGTAGAAGATGTCTATCTGACGAGGCTCTGGGGGAGTAACAGGCAAGGGTAGCCTCGAGAGACCGTCTGCGTTGCCGTGCAAGTCTGATTTGCGATATTTGATGTCGTATGTGTGTCCTGACAACAGTAAAGCCCACCTTTGCATCCTGCTTGCAGCGAGAGACGGAATTCCGGTGTGGGGCCCGAAGATTGAAGTCAATGGACGGTGGTCCATCAGGAGTGTGAACCTTCTCCCAAACAGGTACTGATGAAATTTTTGAATTCCAAAAACGATTCCCAAGGCCTCGCGCTCGATCTGCGCATAGTTACTCTCGGCCTTGTTCAAGGTGCGTGATGCGAAGGCGATAGGTTTCTCTTCACCCGAAGGCATGATGTGGGATATGACTGCTCCCACACCATATGGTGATGCATCGCATGCTAGCTGCACGGGTAGCTTTGGGTCGAAGTGTGTCAGGACCTCCGATTTCAGCAATGCTTTCTTTGCTTGGGCGAAAGCTTCGTTGCACAGTTCAGTCCATTTCCATATTTTGCCTTGACATAGCAACTGGTGTAACGGCTTCAGCAATGTTGCTAAGTCTGGAATAAACTTCCCATAGTAGTTAAGTAGCCCCAGAAATGAACGTAACTGGCTCACATTCTGGGGTGCTGGGGCCTCCACGATCGCCTTGACCTTTGACGGCGCCTTATGCAGGCTAGTAGCATCAATCACATGTCCAAGGTACTCAACTGAAGACTGAAAGAATTCACATTTGTCTTTACGAACTCTGAGTCCGTACTCTTTCAGTCGTTGTAGTGTCGCATCCAAGTTCAGAAGATGATCCTCTTCATTTGTCCCAGTGACAAGGATGTCGTCCAGGTAGCACTGGACTCCTGGCAGTCCACTCAAAATCTGATCCATTGCCCTTTGGAATAGAGCAGGGGCCGACGTAATTCCAAACGGAAGGCGGCAGTACCTGTATAGCCCCTTGTGTGTCACAATTGTCAGCAGCTCCTTTGATTTTTCATCGACATGCATTTGTAGATAAGCCTGGCATAAGTCTATTTTGCTGAACTTTTGCCCTCCGGCCAGGCCCGTAAAAAGATCATCAATGAGGGGAAGAGGGTACTGTTCCACAGACAGCACTGGGTTAATAGTCACTTTAAAATCCCTGCAGATTCGAACAGATCCATCCTTTTTCAGGACAGGAACAATGGGTGTGGCCCATTTGCTCACGCTCACAGGCTCCAGGACTCCATTCTCGACTAAGTCCTCCAAGTTAGCCTCAACTTTTGGCCTAATTGCATAGGGTACAGGTCGGGCTTTGTGAAACTTCGGCTTGCTGTCAGGTTTAATGTCCAGTCTCACGCTGATCTTTTTCATGCTCCCAAGTTCCCCATTGAAGAGTTCTGCATGTTTGTTTAACACTGCAGTCAGACCCGACTCCCCTTTTGACATCATGCGGACTGCAGGCCAGTCCAGCGTGATTTTCTCTAGCCACGCATGTCCCAGTAGCGATGGGTAATTTCCCTTTACCACATATAGTGGCAGTTTTGCAGTCTGTCCGTTCAATTTAACTGTCACCTCAATGACGCCTCTCATGGCCACAGGTTCGCCGGTATACGTCTTTAGCACAATGTTTGTTGGCTGAAGGGTAAGATGCTTTCGCATTTTGTTGTAGACAGTGTCTGAAACAAGGGACACAGCCGCGCCTGTGTCCACCTCCATCCGCACTGATTGTCCCTCCACCAGTGGTGACACCCAGTAGCCATTTAAATCACCTGCAACCGTCAGTATGTGCACCTCTTCCTCGTCAGAGGTGTCGCTCCCCTCTGTTTTGCTTGTTCCATCATACTGCACTGAATGAACACTCTTTTTCCTCTCTTGTCCAAATACAGACATTTTGCTTCCATGCTTCCCAGCTCTGTCTGTTCTTTTTTTACCTCTACAGGCGCGTTCAATGTGACCCTTTTTGCCACAATTTCGGCATTCCAGCTCCGTACACCAGCAGTCATTAGCGTGATGGCCCGTTTTCCCACAACGGTAACATGTGCCGTTCCGCGCACCTTTAGGCTCAGACGACACCTTGTGAACTCTCCCTGTTGAACTCAACTGGTGAGCCTCCTTTTCCGCCATCTCCATGGAGACACTAACTTCAATGGCCTTTTCAAGAGTAAGGTGGTCCTTAGTAAGAAGGCGCTTCTGTGTGGCTGCATTTTGCAGACCACACACAAGTCTGTCTCTAATGGTGTCATTCAGCACCTCCTTGAACTGGCAGTGTTCCGACAACCTTTTTAAAGCAGCAATAAACATCGTCACTGATTCCCCCTCCTCTTGATTCCGTTTATGAAATCTAAATCTCTCAGCAATAACCAGAGGTTTTGGTGAAAAATGTGCTCCAAGAATTTCCACTAGTTGCTTATATGTTTTAGTTCCTGGCTTATCTGGTTGCACGAGGTTGCGAAGTAAATTGAATGTCTTCGGCCCTATTACACTCAAAAAGGTAGGCACGACCTTTTCATTTGCCACCGCATTCGCCAATACAAAATAGTCAAAACGTTCTGTATAAGCGCTCCATTGCTCCACATTTTCATCAAAATCACCGATGTTTCCTAATATAGTAGCCATCTCACGTTTCAAATTAAATTTTCTGTTTACTCACTGCACCCGTAACGTACGCAGATATCCCATCCTCGTCATCACTTGTTGTGTTGGTACCTTTCTACCTTGACACAATTTAGGACTCAGAACTCAGAGATTCAAACATGAAGTGCTTTATTGGAAGGAAAGGAAGTTCTGGCAAGTTCCGAACAAAGAGAGCTAAACTTAACAGAGACCACCCAACCATTTATCTCCTGTGACAGCGCCACCACAGGTGGGAGGAGAACACACAATAGAACACACAATACATAACAGGGGGCGCCACTCAATTTCCGTTCCGCGGCATCACAAGGGCGTTGCACTCTCGAATGACGTCAAGATCTGCGTGCGCAGGAGATCGGCCGGTATTATTTAGCGCTGCCGCAAAATGTCTGCTTAATTTCACGAGCGGCACAAAAATTGCCGCGCCCGGGCGCTAGTTGCTTGGCGCCCCATTAGCGCCCTCTTAAGGCGCTAACGGGAGGCACAACCAACTGAATTTTTCCCCCTCACTGTCCAGGCTCATATGTAAAGAATAGCAAACTGAGTGAAGTATTAATTGGCAGATACCATATCACAGCAGGAGTCAAGCACCTTAAGGAAAGGAGGGGAAAATCTTTTAAAGATTAGACTATTGGGATGGGGAAAAAAATGCATTTTTTTGTAAAAGATGTTGAACAGGATATCTGGGTTAACTTTCAGTAATTGATCTCAATTTCTTTTAATTTAATTCATCAGATTACCATTACATCATACCTTGTATTAAAAATTAACTTGTTTAAATAGGCCAGCACAGTATTAATAGAATTAAATACTATAACCCTACACATAATGGAGTAGGGAAATGTTTAAAAATATGATTTTTTAAAATTTAATTTTGTCACTGGCATCCGTAAAGGGGTATTGTCTTTACCTTAAAGGGGCATAGTCTTTGGATAGCACACTTTGAAATGCTCAAAGATTGCCTTTTATGGAGTGGGCTAAATGGTTTGCACTCATAAAACTTTGATAGTGGGACAAAGGGGCATAGGAGCAATTTGGTGAAAGACATATTTAAGATTGATGTCAGAAAATACTTTACATAGAACTTACAGCACAGAAACAGGCCATTTGGCCCAACTGGGCTATGTCAGTGTTTATGCTCCGCACAAGCCTCTCTCCACCCTACTTCATCTAACCTTATCAACATATCCTTCTATTCCTTTCTTCCTCATGAACTTATCTAGCTTCCCCTTAAAGGCATCTATGCTATTCACCTCAACTACTCCATGTGGTAGCGAGTTCCACATTCTAACCACTCTCTGAGTAAAGAAGTTTCGCCGAAATTCTTTATTGGATTTATTAGTGACTATCTTATATTTATGACCCCTAGTTTTGGATTCCCCCACAAGTGGAAACATCTTCTCTACATCTACCCTATCGAACCCCTTCATAATTTTAAAGACCTCTAATAGGTCACCCCTCAGTCTTTTTTCTAGAGAAAAAGAGCCCCAGCCGGTTCAATCTTTCTGGATAGTTGCACCTTCTCATTCTTGTCAATCTTTTTTTGCACCTTCTCCAGTGCCTCTGTATCCCTTTTATAATATGGCAACCAGAACTGTGCAAAGTACTCCAAGTGTGGTCTGACCAAGATACGATACAAGTTTAAAATAACTTCACTGCTTTTCAATTCTATTCCTCTAGAAATGAACCCCACTGCTTTGTTTGCATTTTTTATGGCCTTGTTAACCTGTGTTGCTACTTTTAATGGTTTGTGTATCTGTACCCCTAGATCCCTAGATCCCTAGAACACAGAGTTTGCAAAGTTCCAGTCAGGGTAGTAGAGGTGGTAACCTTGGAGTCACTTAAGAAACAATTAGATGCTGTTTTGAGCAGACTTTTCTAGATGGAGGGAAGTATGCAGTGGGGTGCCCCAGGGGTCGGTATTAGGACCATTGCTTTTCTTGTTGTATATAAATGACCTGGACTTGGGTATAGGGAGTACAATTTCGAAGTTTGCAGATTATACAAAACTTGGCAACGTAGTAAATAGTGAGCAGGATAGTAGGAGGACATAGATAGACAGATTGGTGAAATGAGCAGACAGACTGGTGAAATGGGCAGACATATGGCAGATGCAATTTAATGCGGATAAGTGTGAAGTGATGCACTTTGGGAGAAATAACATGGAGAGGCGGTATAATCTAAATGGTACTATTTTGAAGGGGTGCAAGAGCAAAAGGACCTGGAGGTGCATATTCACAAATCTTTGAAGGCGGCAGGGCAAGTTGATAAGGCAGTTAAAGTGTATGGCATACTTGGCTTTGTAAATAGGGGCATTGAATACAAAAACAAGGAAGTCATGCTAAACCTTTACAAATCTCTGGCCTCAGTTCAAGTATTGTGTACAATTCTGGGCATCACACTTCAGGAAGGATGTCAAGGCCTTGAAGAGTGGAACAGAGGATGTTTACCAGGATGATACCAGTGATGAGGGACTTGAGTTATATGGAGAAATTGGAGAAGTTCGGATTGTTCTCCTTAGAGCAGAGGAGGTTAAGGGGAGACCTAATAGAGGTATTCAAAATTAGGAGGGGTTTTGATAGAGCAAGTAGGGAGACAACATTTCTTCTGACAAGTGGGGTTGGTAACCAGAGGTCATAGATTTAAAGGAATTGGCAAAAGAGCTAAAGAGGAAATGAGGAGAAATTATTTCACACAGAGGGTTGTTAAGATCTGGAATGCACTACCTGAAAAGGGTGGTGGGGTCTGATTCCATAGGAACTTTCAAAAGACAATTGGACATGTACTTGAAGAGAACTAATTTACAGGGTTATGGGGAAAAAGTCGGGGTGTGGGACTAAATTGGACAGCTCTTTCAAAGAGATTATGGGCCGAATGGTCTCCTTTTGTGCTGTAAGATTCTATGATTTTATGATTCTATACTCCAACTATGGCCTAATTAATGTCTTGTTCAACTTTAAGATTCTCTATTTGCTTTTGTATTCTCTGCTTTTAGATACAAAACATTTTTTATGGTCCAATCTGCTTGTATTGCTACCTTTAATAACCTGTGTATCCACACACCATGGTTCATAGTTGACAATGCAGCTTTGGCCTTCCGCAAGGAGCAAGCTTAATGAGGTAAGTGAAAGACTTGCCAGTAGCTCCAATTTAAAGGAATGTGCACACTTAAAGGTAAGTAGCTGCACATTTAAGACTATGGCCTAGAAATTGGGTATAGCCTTGCTTGGGGCGTTAGAATTGGCGCAGCTCAAAGTTTATAGCCAGACTCAACTTATTGCCACCTGGTGTGATATTGGGTTGCATCGCCCCTAAAGGTGATTGAGGCGCGAATTCAGGCGTTACATGGGACTCCTAAGGTGCTAAACTTCCGGCGCAACCCAATATCGGAGCGGACGGGCGCAGCGCAGGTGCTCTCAATTACCGATGACCACGAGACTTCCAGGCATGGGCCAGCTCTTAAAGAGGTGGGTCAGTCAGCTTCAGCATCCACACTCTGCGCCTTGCAGGCCTCAGAATCGGCGCAGGCCCTTCTCTTGCGCTAAAAACTTGCACCAGATGGAGAAGGTGAGACAGAGAGCAGAGCGCTTCACCAATGAGGCTCTGGAGCAATTGGTGGCCGCAGTGGAGCGCCGGCGAGATGTTCTCTACCCAGACAATGGCAGGAGGCCAAATCATAAGGACTACCGACAAACTTGGAGGGATGTATGCCAGAGGGTCAACTCCAGCAGCATTGTGACATGGAGCCCTGTCCAATGCAGAAAGAAATTCAACGACCTCACTCGGGTCGTGAGGGTGAGTGTTGTTTCTGCAAACTTCTGCATCCCTTCATTTGTACCTGACTTTATGGCTACAGGGTGGGCTGTGCCCCATTGGCCATCTGCCAGCAAGCACCCATGGCCCATTCTGGGCACACACATGCACATTTGACTCAAGGCATCATGTAAGGGTTCTTGCACCATGGGGGGCATGAGATGATCACTCAGGGCATAATGTAAGGGCTCTTCCACCATGGGGGGCATGAGATGATCACTCAGGGCATCATGTAACATAACTTCCCCTCCTTTCCCCTGCAGTCCAAGCTGGTGAGGATTGGCAAAGACCAGCTTCGCACCGGTGGAGGACCTCCACAAGTCGCCACTCTCACGGATCTCGAGGAGAGAGTCCACCAGATTCTTGGATGACGTCTGAGTGGTCCTGTAACCATTGCAGCTGCTGACCCCATTGTCGACAGCGATGGTAAGGTTCTCACCTTTTACAACTGTCTCCTTCCACTTGCTCCCCCCGCCAGCATGCTTTCTCACTGTGGACCCATGTCATAGCCTTGCCGCAATCTGGCATCCCTTGCTGCCAAGCTGTCCTTTTGTTAAAGCCACTCTTCCACCTCCCTGCTTTCAGATGCTGCATCACCAGCTCGGGAGCTGGGCCCTCAAGATGCCAGTGCCAGTGCCTCTGAAGGCTCAGTGAGAAAATTACTGTCCAACAGAAGGTCAGCAACTCTCTCCAGCAATGATCAGATTGGCCAGCCCAAATGGCTGCAGCTTTTATACTAGTGCTGTCCACTTTAAATAGCGCCCCCCGAGTCCGAGAAGGGCCTGGGAACGCTCAATCCAACTGTCACTAATAGCGCCAGGCGGAAAGGTTGCGGGCGCCACCGAATATCCGGTCAGGGGCGCCAAAAAGGCGTTGCACACTGAAATGATGTCATGATCTGCCTGCGCCCGCGGGCGAGCGCAAAGTGTTAGCGCCGGCGCTAAAACGATACTCAATATGGGAGGTGGCGCTATATTCACTGCGCCCGCCCAAAAATTGGGTAATGCCCCAATTCTCGGGCTCCTTAGGCGCTAATCACTGGCGCTACCAACCGAATTTCTAGGCCTATGTGCTTAAATCCTGGAGTGGGGCTTGAAGCCACAACCTTCTGTCTCAGATGTGAAAATGTGAACACTGAACCAAGCTGACACATGTTCTACACCCATCTCTGGTTGCATATTCACCTCCTCTGTGAAACTGAGTCAAAATACTTATTTACTCCTTCTGCCATTCTGTTACTCTATACTACAAGCTTGCTTCCTTCATCTCTTAGTAGCCCTACCACTACTTTCACTTATCCTCTTACTACTAATATGCCTATAAAAAGCCTTAGAATTGCTTTTATGTTTTTTTGTTATTTTTTCTCATAACTCCTCCTTAGCCTTTCTTCCTTATTGTAGTCTTCCTAAATCTTCTTTATACTTATCCTGCCTCTCAATTTTATTATCTATCCTTTAAATGCAAAATACTTCTTTTTTTATTTCAAATTTGATCTCATCTCTCCATTGATCCATGGAAACAAAGCCTTTGGAACACTCCCTTTTCCCCCTTATTGGACTATACTTCATTTGCACCTATTCTATCTCCTGCTTAAATACTTCTGCCACATCAGGCAGGATTTTCGTTTGCCTTTCCACTGTTGTGGTGGCAGTACTGGGATGGGTGACAGCAGAAGTTTGGGCAAGGATCTGTCTCGCCGGATCGCTACTCATTTTTACACTCGGCATATTTTCAGCCAGAAGCAATTAATGAAGTGGTAATGACAGAGTAACATCATTAGCATTTCATTAGAAGGGGGAACATCTGGAGCAGTGATCATAACATTATCAGATTTAAGTTGATTAGCAGATAATGCTAGTGCCAGATTTCAGGGGAGCAAAATTTGCAAGAATGAGAGAGGATTTGAGCAAGGTTGATTGAGGGATGACACGGGGTAGGGATAACTTCAGTACAGTTGACAAATGGAGGGCTTTTAAAGGCGTACTTGTGAACAAGGAAGCAATGTATGTCTCTTGGATTAAAAAGGAGGGTGCATGGCAAAATGAAACAAAAATGGCTTAATGATGAAGTCCGAGAACAAATTAAAGTAAAGCAGAAGTATTTTACCAGGTTCAAAGAAAATAGGTGTCAAGATAACAGGGACAGCTAGAAGACTCAGCTGAAGGTAACAACATCTGCTATTAGATTGGGCACAAAAGCAATGGAAAAGAGGATTGTGGAAGGCATGGCAGTGATAGCAAGGCCTTTTTACAGTTATGTTAGGAGTAAGGGAGTGATCAACAGCCACATATGGCCTTTGATAGATCCTGCTGGGTAGATTTGGGTGGAGTTTGAAGAAATAGCTGAGATGCTGAATGGTTACTTTGCATTTTCTTTACTACTTAAGATGGTGTGTAGTTGCCAATGCCAACAGAAGGTGTGACACATAAATTGAATCTGTGGAAGTTGATACAGAATTAGTTCTGGCTAGGATTAGGACTTTTAAGGCAGACTGGGCTACTGGCCAAGATGGTATTCACCCTATAGTACTAAAAGAAATGGGGATTTGTTACGCCAGCTGCTGGCTCACATATTTAATGGTTTGTCGCGATCTCTGGGATTGTGCGGCGTGACATCAAAGCAAACAGAAAGCAAGAATATGAAGGAAAATACTGGTGGTAAAAAAAAACAGAAATGCAAAATCGCAGGCAAATCTGACAAATGCATAAAGCAAAATGCAGCCAAAGATATATAGACTTAAAAATAGCAGCCAAAAGAAACCTTCTCACTTTAAGAGACTGACTTCGGCGGGACAGCTCCCAAACAGCACATAATTTTTATGGGTGAGGCTTGCGCTGTGGGCAGAGTCTCACTGAAGTCATTAAATTTGGACCCAGAAAGTTTATCCCATGATTTTAATATGGTAACGAGGCTGCAAATGTCGGTAGTGGGGCCTCACAAAATTTACCCATATAGCTCCCCATGCACTGCCTCATTAAGCACTCCAGGCCAGTACAACAGGGATTGGATACAGAGTAAAGCTGCATCGACTGTAAAGCAAGCCTCTCTAGTAAAGATCAATGGTGGCCTCCCTCCATATGATTGTCAGTATAAAGGTCAATTTTCTGATGCTATGCACTGATGGTGCATGTGCACGCTGAGGGTGGAGCGGTGGGGGGAGGGGAGTTGGAAGATTCAGGGCTAAATGGTTGCCCCAAAAGTGTGCCAAGATCATGTAGGCTAGTACTTACTGACTGACAAGATGAAGCCAGAGACAACTTCCGTGATTTTTATTTCTATGCTTCTATATTGCTGTCATGACAGTAGGTGGCCTGCTCCCAGCCACAACAATTAGCCTCCAGAGCTGGTTGAATAGGCATGATTTTCCCCTCCAGTTTCCCCTCTTCCTGCTGGTAGACATCATAACCTCCACTTGACGCCTCTCCCATCAGGAACCCAGCAAGTAATACAGTCAGTCATGCTACATATATAATCAACGCTTGTTACCATTCATTTCTCTGCTACAGCATAGTGGCACTACAGTGCTGGTGAGCCATACAGACGTGGAAAGCCCCAGGTTCAATGCCTGGTCTGTGTATTGATTTGTATGTGGGTTCAATGATGACACATTCATGAAAGGGAATGACTTTTTATCTAAAGTATGTTCAACTCAGTTAACAGCATTACAGGAGACATCATGTTAGTGATCCATCTAAACTGAAACCAAAACTAAACTGCTTGTCTCTCACATGCCCTCTGCTGGTCAGGCATAAGTAATCAATCAGGCAAACATGCTGGTAAGGCATTATAATCAAACAGGCAAATACCATCACTATTTGCTGATATCATTACATCTCCCTTTCTTAAAACAAAAGTATTTTACTTTTAACTAACAACATGTTTTCTTTGTATTAATCTGCATTTTAACTGTAACACTTAATGAACTTACATTAACATTATCATTATCAAGGTTTTTTAACCTTGCTTTGTGTGTTCACATGAAATATGTAAATACACTAGAACTTGAAGAAAGAATAAGATAACATTACTTCCTTCTATAACAATAGTCCTTAAATTTGCTCAATGAGTCTCTCAGGAGGCTTCACGTGTCTTGAGGATTTTCTGATTGATTGTCCTTGAATCTGAGTTGTTGCCTCAGATGATCATTTCTCAGCTGTGTGATCAGGTTGTTCAACAGTATCAGTCTCTTGACCTGCTGTGTGATCAGGTTGTTCAACAGTATCAGTCTTTTGACTTGCTGTGGCTGGTCCCATGAGAAGATCTCGACGATTTCTTCGCAGAACAGCACCCTCATCTGTCTGAATGGTGTATGATCTTGGTTGAACTTCACTCAGGACAGTTCCCTTCTGAGTCCATATGCTTGTTTTGTCTTTGAACCTTACTTGGTCACCAGTGTGGAGTTCAGGTAGGTTTTGTGTTCCTCTGCCATAGTAGTACTTTTGCTTTTCTTTCTGTTGTTCTTTGAACTTCCTCACTTTCTCCCCCTCTTTTGTTTTCAGGAGGTTTTCCGGGATGGGTAGGTTTGACCTTAGCCGATGTCCCATAAGGAGTTGGGCTGGTGACATACCACACTCGAGCGGCGTTGTGCGGTATACAAGCATGCTCTGGTAGAAGTCAGTTCCACTGTCTTTTGCCTTGTACATCAGTCTTTTCACTGTCTGGACCGATTTTTCCACTAGTCCATTGCACTGTGGATAGTGAGGACCTGACGTTGTGTGGACAAAGTCCCACTCTTTGGCAAAGTGTCGGAAACTTGCATTGTAAAACTGGGGTCCGTTGTCTGTGAAGACCTCGCTTGCCACGCCATGTCTGGAGAATATGGCTTTCATACATGTTATCACAGCATCTGCAGTGGCGGTGTACAGTCTACAAACCTCTGGATACAGGGAGTAATAGTCTGTGACTACAAGATAGTCCTTCCCTTGACATACGAATAGGTCAGCGCCTACCTTCTGGTAAGGTCTGTCTGGCGCTGGGTGTGGCTTTAGTGGTTCTACCGGATTGCTTCCTCGATATTTCAGGCATATTGTGCAGTTTGACACCTCATTTGTCACATCTTGGTTGATTCGTGGCCAGTACATCACCTCTCGTGCTCTTTTCTTACACTTTTCGATTCCCAGATGTCCTCCATGGATCCTTTTTAGCATCTCTTTTCTCAGACTCTTTGGGATTACTATTTTACTTCCTTTGTAGATGATGTATTCGACCACTGATAGTTCCGCCCTGCAGTTCCAGTACTCTGCTATGTCAGGTGAGCAGTCTTGCTTCATGTTGGGCCATCCATCCAAGATGCTTTTCCTCAGTCATCTCATTGTTTCATCTTTGTTTGTCTCAGTCTTTATGAGCTCCATTTTTGCATCTGCTATGGGCAGTGCACTTGTGATCATGTCCACGTAGGCGTTCACTTTTTCATCCATTTTGGTGTTTGTGGGCTCACTTAGGTCTACAGCTCTGGACAACGTGTCTGCTGTATACATCAGCTTACCCGGAGTGTACGCAACATTCAGTGTATAATGTTGCAGCCTGATCATCATTCTTTGTATTCTAAGCGGACAGCTATTTAGTGGCTTTTGGAACAATGCAATCAAGGGCTTATGGTCAGTCTCTACACTGATTGCTTGTCCTGCCACAAACTGGTGAAATCTTTCACAGGCATATGTGATGCTGAGCAGCTCCTTTTCTATTTGAGCATATCGCGTCTCCGCGTCTGTCATTGAGCGCGATGCATATGCAATAGGTTGCCAGTAGTCATATTTTTGCAGAAGAACGGCACCGAGCCCACTCTGTGATGCATCTGATGATATCTTGATGGGTCTCGCTGGGTCATAAAACCTGAGAACTGGTTCCTCTGTGAGCAGTTTCTTTAGATCGCTCCATGACTTCTCATGCTCATGATTCCATTCCCATTCTATGTTCTTTTCAGTTAGTCTTCTCAGTGGCGCCATCTTTTCTGAGAGGTTGGATATGAATTTACCCATGTAGTTGATCATTCCATTAAACCTCTGCACGTCCTTTTTGCATTGTGGCTTTGGCATATTCTCAATGGACACCTTTCTGGGATCTGGTCTGATGCCCTCACTGCTAAGGATATCTCCCACGAATGTCAGTTCTGTCACCCCGAGCTGGCATTTCTCTCTTTTCAGCTTCAGGTTTGTTTTCCTTGTTGCTTCCAGCACTTTTTTCAGTCTCTCGTCATGCTCAGTTCTCGTGGTTCCCCATACTATAATGTCATCCATTGATGTATCAACTCCCTCCAGGTGCTCATAGATCATATGGATAGTTTTGTGATACACTTCAGGAGCTGAGGCAATGCCAAATGGTAACCTTAGGAATCTGTATCTGCCAAATGGACTGTTGAACGTGCACAGTGTTGAACTTGCTTCGTCCAGTTTCATCTGCCAAAATCCTGATGATGCATCTAACTTGCTGAAATACTTTGCATTTGCAAACTGTGACATGATTTCCTCACGTGTAGGAAGCTTGAAGTGCTCTCTCTTTATTGCTCTGTTTAGATCCCTTGGATCCAGGCAAATTCTGAGCTTTCCATTCTTTTTGTCCACAATTACGAGGGAACTCACCCACTCAGTTGGCTCATCTATCTTCCGAATCATGTTCAGGCTTTCCATCCTGTCCAACTCTGCCTTCAGTTGCTTTTGAAGAGCAAATGGAACTTTTCTGCATGGATGTATGACCGTTGTCATACTTTTATCTACTCTGATCGTGTGTTCTCCTGGAATGCAGCCTAGACCCTTAAATAGGTTGTTGTACTCTTTCATGAGTTCATCATAGACTGTCTCTCCTTCGCTTTCCACAACGAGGACTCTCTTTACCAGGTTCAGTCTCTCACAGGCTTTTAAACCTAGTATGGCTTGCACATCCTTTGGCACCACGATTAATGCTAGCGTGTGCTCTCTGTCCTTGTGTGTCACTTTGACAATGCATCTTCCTTTCACTGGTATATCAGTACCTGAGTATCCTGTCACTTTCACTTTTATTCCATGTATCTTTGGTCTGGGTCTAATTTTCTTAAAATCAGTCTCTGATATCACATTAACTTGTGCTCCAGTATCCAATTTAAATGGAATGTGTATGTCATTCACTTTTAGTGTCAACATCCAGTCTCTTTTTTCTTTTTTGTTTTCAGACACAACATCCACATTGAACTCCTCTATCTCGCTTTCATCTACTGTGTGGACCTTGCTTTGTTGCGCTTGGTTCTTACAGCAACGGGCATAATGGTTGTTTTTGTTGCAACTATTGCATGTTTTACCATATGCTGGACACTTTCTTGGTGGATGCTGTGTACCGCATCGACTACATGACTTTCGATTGTCCCTTTCATTTTTGTTCGCTGGCCATGCCTCTTTTTTCACATTGGCGCTCTTTTTGTTAAATGGTTTGTGTCCGTTCTTTCTCACTGCATCCACGTTGCAGCTACTGTCACTGAACAGCTCCTTTGCCTGCAACTTCACAGTCTCTGTAGCCCTACACAGTGCTATGGCTTTTCCCAGGTCTAGATTTTGCTCTCTTAGCAGTCTTTCCCTCAGACCATTATCTGGAATACCACACACCAGTCTGTCTTTTATCAGCGAGTCTGTCAGTCCCCCAAATTCACATGTTTTGCTTCGGTTTCTCAGTTCAGTCACATACTGATGAATAGTCTCACCCGTTTTCTGTACACATGTGAAAAATCTGTGCCTCTCAAACGTCACGTTACGTTTAGGTATGCAGTAGGCCTCAAACTGTTCCATTATTTTATCCAACTTCATTTTGTCTCCATCAGCAGTGAATGTGAAGTTATTATACACCTCCAGCGCTTCATCACCCATGACATGTAAGAACACTGATGCTTTCATTTTATCACTTTTCTCGTCAGCACCGATTGCTGATAAATACAACTCCAAACGTTGTTTGAACCTCCTCCAATTTTCAGCCACATTACCTGTCAACTGAAGCTTCGCCGGTGGGTGTAAACCTTCCATTTTTTCACTTCGTTAGCTATTCTCTAATGGTAAGCAACGATGTTCTCTTTTGGCTTGCTAATATGTGGAGAGCTGTTTTAACTTCAGATTTTTCCTCTTCATCTCTTTCAATCACTTCTGACACCATGTATCGATTTGTATGTGGGTTCAATGACGAGACATTTATGAAAGAGAATGACTTTTTATCTAAAGTATGTTCAACTCAGTTAACAGCATTACAGGAGACATCATGTTAGTGATCCATCTAAAATGAAACCAAAACTAAACTGCTTGTCTCTCACATGCCCTCTGCTGGTCAGGCATAAGTAATCAATCAGGCAAACATGCTGGTAAGGCATCATAGTCAAACAGGCAAATACCATCACTATTTGCTGATATCATTACAGTCTGTGCTCAGCTAGTTGATCTCAGCTGGATTTGGCATCCCTGGGCTAGAGAAGAGGACTAAAAATCAGCCAGCTCCTGATTGCTATCCAGCAACCTGTGCTGGAAATTACATATTTGTGGATGTTGGGCAAGGACACGATTAGGTTCAGCTGGGATATATATCCCCATGATTGAATAGTCTGACAACACTCACAGATAAAGAATGGTTACTCATACAAGGTACTGGAGAACAAATGGCACATATGGAACTGTATTCCAGTGTGAAACCAGACCCTTCAGGAGAGCAGACTGGGGGGAGAAAGAAACGTTCAATGAAAGCACTCAATGACATTAAATGACAGAATAACATTACATCACCTTGGTTTTCTTCTAATGACTTAACTGCGGATAATGATATTTTGAAGGAAAAACATCAGACAAGAAATTCCAGACTCTCTGATGTCAAAATGCTTCACGTAGCAGCATAATATTCTAATAGTTAAAACGAGCGAGGGAAAATCCCGGCTCTGTGGATGATCTGAGAATCTGCTGGGTTAATAAAAGGGCCTTGGCCAGCAGATCAGTTAGAGGTTCAGGCTGAATTGTACTTTTACTGCATCACTGCTAAATTGTGTCAGCTTCACATTCCCAGAGAGATATAATTAGTGATATCACGCGACAGGCAAATATCACATCAAGCATACACCTGCATACCTAATGACGGAAACAATCTAAGACAACATTTTATACCAGTTATATAATTACAGAATGTTTACTACAATATCCATTTTTGAAGATTACTGTGGTAATTTAAAAAATAAACATTTTTGCTTTTTTTGTGAATTCTGTGCTCATCAATTCTAGGAAAGTTAGTGCTGGAGAACAGAGGACTTTCTGTTTGGGACACATGGTGTGAGTATCAAGCACTCCCAGATCAGGTATAACATGATTAGTTGCAGGGTAAAGCTCCTTTCACTCTGCCCTAACAAAGATCATAAGCCCCATGCACTGGGTATCCTAGTGGGTACGGTACTTGACTAGCAACCTGAGGGTTCGGAATGCTCGCATGGTAAGTCATGAAGTTGAATTCAAAAATTCTGATAATTTGAAAATGACCATTAAAGTAACTGGAATGTTACACTTCTCGTACCAGCAATTCTGAAGCCTCTTTGAGAAAGATTGCCAAATCGGGGCAGTTTAATTAGGGGCAGTCTTAACAAGGTTGAAACGGCCCAAATTCATTTCACAGTATACCTAGCAGAAGAATTACCACTGCTGTGTAAATTCAGCCAAACTGATATAAACAACATGATAAATGACAGGATCCAGTGCTTTACGAAGAATAGACTGCCTGTGGGTTGCTCTGTGTTGCTTACTCACCTGTCGGACTCCGCAGGCCTGCATTCAGCTACACCCAGTGGAGAGAAGTTTTGTGATGTTTCTCTATACAAACCATATGATGTATCTGACTTTAAATGAATGGAATAGAATCCTTGATAGGGCATATCGTACGTGGTCTGTAAAAGATACAGGCTTGATGATCTGAGTGGCTTTTTCTCATTTCCTGGTTTCTTATGTTCTAACATACAGAGCAACCTCATAAATCTAAGTGTTATGAAAAAATGATACAAAACGTAACTACACCATAAAGCAGAAATATGTAAAAACACTGAAGTTCAGTCACTTAGTCATAAAATTGAGCAATAGCATTGTGTACAATGATGACAAGGTAACAGATGAGTTAACACTGTAATCCTAACAAAAGGACTGAATAATGATAAACATAGGCATATATATAGTACTCTACAAATATACTGAAAGACATGTTTAAAACTTGTTAACTTTCCAACAAATAAATAATTAATATGACTGCAAAGAAGAGGTTCATTCTTATACAAGAGTATGGACAGCTTCAAAAGAATATGCTTACATTGATTATATATTAAAAGTGCTGACTGCATTTCCACATTCCATTTCAAAATGCTTTGTAAACTCCTATGGCAGGCTCTGCCTATGGCAAAATCCATTGTAAATGTGTCAATATCTACCTGCAGTATCAGTACACCTCTGGGAGGTGCTGCGATAGGCCTCCACAATGTTAATAGACCTGTCATGGTGACAAGATGCTGCTTTTGCTGTTTTGAGCCTGATTAAGTATTCTTACAGTACTACACCAAATCTGCCCCGTAACTGTACCAGAATGAATACAATTCTTCCACTTTGAAGTTGTTAGAGAGGTATTTAATCATAACATTATTAGATTTAATCTTATTAGCCAAGCAAAGGCTGTTTGCAATTTAATGTTGTCTCCTTACTTCAGGAGGGCTAATTTCAATAAACTAGCAAAAGAGTTGATGGAGGTTGATTAGCCAACCCTATTGGGTAGAGAAATAGATGCTGGCAATAAATGGGTAGTTTTTAAAACTATTTTCAAGCAAAAGGAAGACATGTATGGTTATTAAAAGGACACATGGGGAAACTAAACTAACATGGCTAACCAGAAATGTGCAAGCAGAAATTAGGCTGTAACATAAATTCTTCTACAGATTAAATTATCTCTGTGATCACCTGGATAGGGAGGGTATCCTCAGAGACACTCAACAAGGCTTCTGGAAAAGGAGGTTGTGTCTAACTAATCTACTAGATTATTTTGAGGAAGTTACAAGGCTAGTGGATTAGGGCATCCCGGTAGACGTTATCTACTTGGACTTCCAAAAAGCCATTGATAAGGTACCCCACAATAGGTTACTCTACAAGACAGAATCTTGTGGTATCAGTGGAGAGCTGTTACAATGGATTGTGAATTGGCCACATTCCCATAGGCAGGAAGTTGTGGTTAATGGTCATGGATCTCCCTGGAAGCCGGTTAGTAGTGGTGTACTGGAGGTGCCGTTGCTTCTTACTATTTTCATAAATGACCTAGCTGTAGGTGGGGGAATAGTCTGCCAGTTAACAGGTGACACTAAAGTGTGACTAATTGGATAGCCAGCATGAGTATGGTGGGCTGAATGGCAGTCTTTAAAGGGACATCTGCAAGAGATGTGCAGGGGGAATGAGCCAAACTCTGGCAAATGGCCTTTAATTTAGATAAGTGCAGTGTAATGCATTTGGGCAGGGCCATTACCAAGTGTAGTTACACACTACATGCTACGGAATTAAAATCAGTTGAGAAAGAGATTTTGTCGTTATTGTTCATAACTCTCTAAGGGTTCATGACCAATGTCGAGAAGCCACAGCCAAAGCAAACAGGGTATTAGGTTGCATAAATACATTGAACAACTCAATGTAAAACAAAGCACACTGTCTTCTCTGTCAGGAGTGCTGTGGAGCCGGGAGGAGCGCTCCTGCCCCTCCTGGCTCCAGATCAATTGGAAAATATAATTTTCGGAGATGATAGCTGGCTAAGCTACCTCCACAGCGAGATTGGTGCAGGTCTAACCTTTGCTCCGCTCAGGGCAGCACAATTTCCCTGAGGGGTCCTAAAACAGATGTTAGGGCCCTCATTAGCATATGCAGGGGGGCCTAATGCCTGTTTTAGGCGGTCAGCCCGGATGCCTGAAAAACGGCCTAACCCAATTTTAGGTCGGACTTTTTCTTTCAGGCGTCCTTGGGGTGCAGGATGTTAGTGCTTGAAATTGGGCCTCGTTGCACCCGTTTTACGCTCGTAAAATGGGAGCGACCAGGTCCAATTTCTACCCTTTGGTCTTAAATCACAAGATGTCACGAGAAATCGACGAGTAACCATAAAATGCTAGATATGCACAGCAGGTTGATCAGCAACTGAAAGAGGAAGATAGACTCTCGGGCTGGATTTTGGTAATGGGGAGCTTTTGGAGCCGGGACTCCCACTTGTCGGGTTTTAGTCCCGCCTCCATTGACTTCTGGCCTACCCACGCTATTTTCCCTTGATTGACCTTGAGTCCAGCGGGCTCAGCAGGCCAATTAAGGGAAAGCCGGTGACAGAGAACGTCAGTGTATGACGTTTCATCTGTCAAAAATTTTTGACAGATGAATTGTCATCGTTTGACAACTCTGTGAAGCTGTCAAACACTGACATTCTCTGTTGTTTGATGAGTCCTTGTATTCAAGACCTCATCAAACCTATCTGCTGAGCAGAAATCAGAGGGCTGTTGGATCGGAGAATGCAGCAGCCATTCTGTCATCTCTACCGTTGAGATGCCGGAGTCTCCGGTTCCCCAACTGTTGAAGCCTGCAGGAAGAAACAAAGGCAAGTAAACATTTTCTATCACTTTATACTCACCTCACATACTTTCCTCTCCACACTTACACCCATCACTCACCTCCACAGTGCACGTTTCGACCCCTCCGACCCCCTCAGACCCACTGCTCGCCTTGCTGACCCTGGTGGGGTTTCCCGACGTCAGGAAGCCCACATTTGCAGGGGTAAAATGGGGATAATCCTCTTAATTGCCTGTTAACTACCTGTTAACAGGCAGTTAAGTGGCTGTAATACCCTTCCCGCCTCAGGGAGGCGGCTCCCAGCGCAGGTCGGGTACCCGCCTCCTGGGAAGATGGCACGGAGGCGGGTTGGAGGTGGGATGGGCACCCGCCCCCAGATTCTGCCATTTTCCCGGCAGTCCCGCCTCCCCAGGGCTGGCAAAATCCCCCCCTCAGATGCTGATTGACCTGCTTCCATTTTCAGTTTCCATTTCAGATTTTCAGCACGCACAGTTTTTCCTTTTATCTCTGGTTATGGAAACATCTTAACTTCCTAAACAATGATGTCATCAATAAACCTCTGCTTTACACTTATAACTGCTAGTAAATCGTACAGATCATAGCATTTCTATACTTCAGCCCAATGAAAGACCAGTATTTTGGGTGTCAAGTGGGAAAAATACTTTTTGATGATATTTACCTGCATTTAACACGTTGATTTTACAAGTGCCAGACAAAATTATTACACATTTGTAAATTCTTAATGATTTTTTTATTTTAAACAAGAATTTAACAATTAAATTGCAGGTGAGTGCAGTGATACAAGATACTGACTCTTCAGTGCACACTGCCATGTAACAGTGAGCATCTTTCTGCATCTATGATTCCCCAGATGCCAATTTCCTGATTTTAGCCGCATCACCTCTACTCTGTTATGGAGAGACTGAAACTGGAAAAGTCCATCTACTCGGCTTCATTTAGTATGTGGCATGGAAAGATCATGGAATGGGGAGAAAATTTAAAATGAAATAACAAGTTTAGCTCAATTTATCCATTAAGTCCCTTCCTTCCATAAGAATATAAGAAATAGGAGCAGGATTAGGCCATTCGGCCCTTTGAGCCTGCTCCACTGATCTTCTACCTCAACTCCACCTTCCCGCACTATCCCCATATCCCTTGATTCTCTTAATCGTAGAATCATAGTATGGTTACAGCACAGAAGGAGGCCATTTGGCCCGTTGCACCCATGCTGGCTCTCTGCAAGAGCACTTCAGCTAGTCCCACTCCCCCGCCCTTTCCCCGTAGCCCTGCAAATTTTTTCCTTGAGCTACTTATCCAATTCCCTTTTGAAAGCCACAATTAAATCTGCCTCCACTGCCCTTACAGGCAGTGCATTCCAGATCCTAACCACTTGCTACGTAAAAAGTTTTTCCTCGTGGCACCTTTGGTTCTTCTGCCAATCACCTTAAACCTGTGTCCTCTGGTTCTCAACCCTTCCGCCAATGGGAACAGTTTCTCTCTATCTACTCTGTCTAGACCCCTCATGATTTTGATATCCAAAAATCTATTTATATCAGTCTTGAACATACTCAACGACTGAGCATTCACAGCCCCCTGGGGTAGAGAAATATTAAGGAGGTATTTCATAACTCTCAGCAAAGGTTTATTCCAGTGAGAAAGAAAGACTCTACGAGAAGGATGAACCATCCATGGCGAGCTAAGGAAGTTAAGGATGATATCAAATTGAAAGAAAAGGCATACAATGTTGTGAAGAGTAGTGGTGGGCCAGAGGATTGGGAAATTTTTAGAAGCCAGCAAAGGATGAATAAAAAAAAATAAAGAGGGAGAAGATAGATTATGAAAGTAAATTAGCAAAAAATATAAAAACAGACAGTAAGAGCTTCTACAGGTATATAAAAGGGAAGAGAGTAGCTAAAGTAAACATTGGTCCCTTAGAGGGTGGGACTGGGGAATTAATAATGGGAAACAAGGAAATGGCAAAGACTTTTGAACAAATATTTGTATCGGTCTTCATGGTAGAAGACACTAAAAGCATCCCAATAATAATTGATAATCAAGGGGCTATAGGGAGGGAGGAACTTAAAACAATGACTATCACAAGAGAAAAAGTACTAGGCAAACTAATGGGACTAAAGGCTGACATGTCCTACATCCTAGGGTCTTAAAAGAAGTGGCTGCAGAGATAATGGATGCATTGGTTGTAATCTACCAAAATTCCCTGGATTCTGGAGAGGTCCCAGCGGATTGGAAAACTGCAAATGTAATGCCCCTATTCAAGAAAGGAGGGAGGCAATAAGCAGGAAACTATAGGCCAGTTAGCCTAACATCTGTCATTGGGAAAATGCTGGAATCCATTATTAAGGAAGTAATAGCAGGACATTTAGAAAATCATAATGCAATCAAGCAGAGTCAACATGGTTTTATGAAAGGGAAATCTTGTTTGACAAATTTACTAGAGTTCTTTGAGGATGTAACGAGCAGGGTGGATAAAGGGGAACCAGTAGATGGTTCCAGCTTTCCAGAATGCATTTGATAAGGTGCCACATAAAAGGTTACTGCACAAGATAAGAGCTCATGGGGTTGGGGGTAATATATTAGCATGGATAGAGGATTGGCTAACTAACAGAAAACAAAGAGTCGGGATAAATGGGTCATTTTCCGGTTGGCAAACTGTAACTATTGGGGTGCCGCAGGGATCAGTGCTGCAGCCTCAACTATTTACAATCTATATTAATGACTTGGATGAAGGGTCCGTGTGTGCTGTAGTCAAATTTGCTGATGATACAAAGATAGGTGGGAAAGCAAGTTGTGAGGAGGACACAAAGAGTCTGCAAAGGGATATAAATAGGTTAAGTGAGTGGGCAAAAATTTGGCAGATGGAGTATAATGTGGGAAAATGTGAGGTTATCCACTTTGGTAGGAAAAATAAAAACACTAATTATTATTTAAATGGAGAGAGACTACATAATGCTGCGGTACAGAGGGATCTGGGGGCCCTTGTACATGAAACACAAAAAGTTAGCATGCAGGTACAGCAAGTAATTAGGAAGGTAAATGGAATGTTGGCCTTTATTGCAAGAGGGATGGAGTCTAAAAATAGGGAAGTCTTGCTGCAACTGTATAGGGCGCTGGTGAGACCACACCTGGAGTACTGCGTGCAGTTTTGGTCTCCTTATTTAAGGAAGAATATACTTGCATTGGAGGCAGTTCAGAGAAGGTTCACTAGGGTGATTCCTGAGATGAAGGGGTTGTCTTAAGAGGAAAGGTTCAGCAGGTTGGGCTTATACTCATTGGAGTTTAGAAGAATGAGAGGTGATCTTATTGAAACATATAAGATTCTGAGGGGGCTTGACAGGGTAGATGCAGGGAGGATGTTTCCCCTCATGGGGGAATCTAGAACTAGGGGGCACAGTTTCAGGATAAGGGGTCGTCCATTTAAAACGGAGATGAGGAGGAATTTCTTCTCTCAGATGGTCATGAATCTTTGGAATTCTCTACCCCAGAGAGCTGTGGAGGCGGAGTCATTGAATATATTCAAGGTGGCGACAGACATATATTTGAGCTACAGGAGAGTCAAGGGTTATGGGGAGCGGGCGGGAAAGTGGCATTGATGCCAAGATCAGATCAGCCATGATCTTATTGAATGGCGGGGCAGGCTCGAGGGGCCAAGTGGCCTACTCCTGCTCCTATTTCTTATGTCCTTATGTAGAGAATTCCAAAGATTCACAACCCCACAACAATAACACAACAATTGCATTAATATAGTGCTTTTAACGTAGTGAAATGTTCCAAGGCACTTCACAGGAAAGTTATCAAACAAAATTTGACACTGAGGCACATAAGGAGATATTAGGGCAGATGACCAAAAGCTTGGTCAAACAGGTAGGTTTTAACGAGCGTCTTAAAGGAGGAAAGAGAGGTAGAGAGGCGGAGAGGTTTAGGGAGGAAATTCCAGAGCTTAGGGCCTCAGCAGCTGAAGGCGCGGCTGCCAATGGTGGAGCGATTAAAATCGGGGATGCGCAAGAGGCCAGAACTGGAGGAGCGCAGATATCTCAGAGGGTTGTGGGGCTGGAGGAGATTACAGAGATAGGGAGGGGCAAGGCCATGGAGGGATTTGAAAACAAATATGAGAATTTTAAAATCAAGGCATTGTTTAACTGGGAGCCAATGTAGGTCAGTGAGCACAGGGGTGATGGGTGAATGGGACTTGGTGTGAGTTAGGATATGGGCAGCAGAGTTTTGAATGAGCTTAAGTTTATGGAGGGTGGAAGGTGGGAGGCCAGCCAGGAGTGCATTGGAATAGTCAAGTCTAGAGGTAACAAAGGCATGGATGAGGGTTTCAGCAGCAGATGAGCTGAGGCAGGGGCAGAGTCAGGTGATGTTACAGAGGTGGAAATAGGTGCTCTTAGTGTTGGTGTGGATTTGTGGTCGGAAGCTCATTTCAGGGTCAAATATGACACCAAGGTTGTGAACAGTCTGGTTCAGCCTCAGACAGTTGCCAGGGAGAGGGGTGGAGTTGCTGGCTAGGGAACAGAGTTTGTGTTGGGGACAGAAGGCAATGGGTTCAGTCTTCCCAATATATAGGTGGAGGAAATTTCTGCTCACCCTAACTATAGTCTTCCAAAGTTCTCTTGATTCAGGAATTGTTCCTTTAGATTGGAAAATTGTGCATGTCACTCCACTTTTTAAGAATGGCGAGAGAGGGAAACCAGGGAATTATAGACCAGTTAGCCTAACATCTGTTTTTGGGAAATTGCTAGAGTCTATAATTAAAGATACTGAACACCTGAAAAATTTTCCATTGATCAGAGAGAGCCAGCATAGATTTGTGAAAGGTGGGTCATGCCTGACAAACCTGATTGATTTTTTTGAGGAGGTGACTGAAGTAGTGGACAGGGGAATGTCTATGGATGTTATTTATATGGACTTCCAGAAGGCATTTGATAAAGTCCCACATAAGAGACTGTTAACTAAGGTAGAAGCCCATGAAATTGAGGGCAAATTATTGACCTGGGTAGGAAATTGGCTGAGCAGCAGGAGACAGGCAGTAGGGACAATGGGTAGGTACTCTTCTCTCTCTCTTAGGCAGTCCCTCGCAACCGAGGATGACTTGCTTCCACATTAAAAATGAGTTCTCAGGTGACTGATGAGTCCGATGCGGGCTCTACAGTCTCTGTCACAGGTGGGGGCAGACGGTGGTTGAAGGGGCGGGTAGGTGGGGTGCTTGGTTTGACGTGCTCCTTCCGCTGCTTGCGCTTGGCTTCCGCTTGCTCCCGGCGAAGAGACTCGAGGTGTTCGGCACCTTCCCGGATGCTTCTCCTCCACTTTGTACGGTCTTGGGCCAGGGATTCCCAGGTGTTGGTGGGGATGTTGCACGTTTTCCAGGAGGCTTTGAGGGTGTCCTTGAAGTGTTTCCTCTGCCCACCTGGGGCTCTCTTGCCGTGTCGGAGCTCCGAGTAGAGCACTTGTTTTGGGAGTCTCGTATCGGGCATGCGGATGATGTGACCCGTCCATCGGAGCTGATCGAGCGTGGTCAAAGCTTCGATGCTGGCGATGTTGGCCTGAGCGAGAACACTGACGTTGGTGCGCCTATCCTGCCAATGGATTTGCAGGATCTTGCGGAGGCAGTGTTGGTGGTACCTCTCCAGTGCTTTGAGGTGCCTGCTGTACATGGTCCATGTCTCTGAGGCATAAAGCAGGGCGGGTATGACTGCTGCTCTGTAGACCATGAGTTTAGTGCCGGGTTTGAGGTCCTGGTCTTCAAACACTCTCTTCCTCAGGCGACCGAAGGCTGCACTGACACACTGAAGGCAGTGTTGGACTTCGTCATCGACTTCTGCCCTTGTTGACAGTAGGCTCCCGAGGTATGGAAAGTGGTCCACGTTGTCTAAGGCCTTGTTGTGGATTTTGATAATTGGGGGGCAGTACTGTGTGGTGGGGGCAGGTTGGTAGAGGATCTTTGTCTTACGGATGTTTAGTGAAAGGCCCATGCTCTCGTACACTTCGGTGAAGGCCTTGACGATGGTTTGGCGTTCGACCTCCGAGTGAGCGCAGACGCAAGCGTCGTCTGCATACTGTACTTCAACGACAGAGGATGGGACAACCTTGGATCTGGACTGGAGGCGACGGAGGTTGAACAGTTTGTTTGTTCTGTAAATTAGCTCCACCGGGGAACTTACTGAGGGTGAGATGCAGCATTGCAGCAGGGAAGATCGAGAAGAGCGTTGGTACCCTCCTCCTGACGAAATGCTTAGAACATGGCCTTGTCATAACCAACACCTTGTTCCATCAGAGAGACAAGTACAAGGCTTCATGACAGCACCCTTGCTCCAAGCACTAGCATCTGCTGGACTACATCATTGTCTGAGCGAGGGACCGCAAGGATGTCCACATCACCCACGCCATGACAGGAGCTGACGACTGCTGGACAGACCACCGCCTAATCCGCTCTGTCATCTCCATCAATGTAGCCCCAAAATAGCGGCGGCAACAGAAACAAGGCCGCAGGAAAATCAATGCTGGATCACTCAAAGACCCCGCTAAGAAAGCCGTATTCAGCCTGCGCCTCACAAACAACCTGATGACTCCCAGTGATGCAGAGATAGAGAGGGTTGGATTTTCATTGGGCCGTGGAGTCGGGATTGGAGGCGTGTGGGGGTTTAAAATCCCGAAATCGGGGGTCCCGACCCCATCCCGCCCCCAACCCGCCTCCATGCCAGTTTCAAAGGAGGCGGGTACCCGCCCCGCACTGGGACCCACCTCCCCGAGGCGGGAAGGGGATTAGTGCCAATTAACTGCCTGTTAACAGGTAGTTAACAGGCAGTTTTTAGTCTAATCCCTATTTTCATTGTTGAAGTGTGGGATTCCCAACGGCTCCAAACCACGCCAAGTTAGCGAGGTGGGCCGTCAGGATGAAGGGCTTGGAGGGGTCAAGGTGAGTGATGGGTGCATGAGTGCAGAGGTAAGTGTGTTTGGTCTGTGTAAAGTGTTTAAAGAAGTTCTACTAACCTTTACTTACCTTTACAGCCAGCCTTCCTTCAGGTCTCGGGAGTCCCTCATCTCACTGGCACAGAAAGCAGAATGGCCGCCAGCTGACAAAATCTGCAGCCTCTGCTTTCTGTTCTGGGGAGATCTCTAAATCATCCTGAGAGGAAGGAATTAACCTGGAGTACAGATTGTCAGTGTTTGACAGCTTCAAACAGCTGTGAAGCGCTGATATTTCATCTGTCAAAAGGTCTTGACAGATGAAATTTCAATCTGTGACATCACCTGTTGCCATGTGGCCCTTAATTGGCCTGCTGAGCCTGCTGGGTGGGCTCAACAAGGTCAATCAAGTCTAAATCGTGTGGGTTGGCTAGAACTCGATGGAGGCAGGACTACAACCCCAAAAGTTGTAGTCCCGCCTCCTACCCGCCTCCTCAATGAAAATCCAGCCCAGAGTGTCCACAGCGCCTGGTCTGCACTCAAGGCCTCCATAATCAGCACCTGTGAAGAGACGCTCGGTCACTCGACCAGAAAACACCAAGACTGGTTCGACGAGAACGACCAGGAGATCCAGGAGCTAATAAGCCGCAAGTGCAAGGCATTCCTGATCTGGAAACAGCAACACAACTCGAGAGCAAGAAAGCAGCTCTACAGACGCCTGAAGGCTGAGGTCCAACAAAAAACTCGCAATCTAAAGAACAGATGGTGGGTGGAGAAAGCGCAGGAGATCCAGCAGCTAGCCGACAACCATGACATGCGTGGATTCTTTAGCTCAGTCAAGACCATCTACAGCCCAAGCACCCAAGGTCCTACCCCATTGCAGGCCAAGAACAGAGAGGTACTCATCAAGGACGGAGAGGCAGTCTGTGCCCGCTGGAAGGAGCACTTTGAAGATTTCCTTAACCGAGACTCTGTCTTCGATGCGAGTGTCCTCAACTCCATCCCGCAGCATGTTACCCACCACCATCTCAGCACAACCCCAGCCCGGCATGAGGTTGAAAAGGCCATCCGACAACTGAAGAACAACAAGGCCTCAGGAGCAGATGGAATCCCTGTTGAGGTACTAAAGCATGGTGGAGAAGCACTACTGGCGCGAATTCATTAACTAATTTCTCTTATCTGGAAGGAGGAGAGCATGCCAGGGGATCTCAGAGATGCCGTAATTGTGACCATCTTCAAGAAAGGTTACAAGTCCGATTGCGGTAATTACAGAGGAGTTTCCCTGCTGTCTGCCACAGGGAAAGTCATCACAAGAATCCTCCTCAATCGCCTTCTCCCAGTGGCCGAAGAGCTCCTCCCAGAGTCGCAATGCAGATTCCGCCCACTAAGGGGCACAATGGACATGATCCTCACCACATGTCAATTGCAAGAGAAATGCAGGGTACAGCACCAACCACTGTACATGGCCTTCTTTGATTTCACAAAGACCTTCGACACTGTCAACCATGAGGGATTATGGAGTGTCCTCCTCAAATTTGGCTGCCCTCAAAAGTTTGTCACTATCCTCCGTCTGCTTCATGACGACATGCAAGCTGTGATCCTGACCAACGGTTCCACCACTGACCCAATTCACGTACAGACCGGGGTCAAGCAAGGCTGTGTCATCGCACCAATGCTCTTCTCGATCTTCCTTGCTGATAGGTACTCAAATTGCAAGTGTTCCGCAGGGATCTGTGCTGGGGCCTCAACTATTCACAGTATTTATTAACGACTTAGATGATGGCATAGAAAGTTGTATATCCAAATTTGCCGATGACACAAAGATAGGCGGCATAGTAGGCAGTATAGAAGAAATCATAAAATTACAAAGGGATATCAGTAGATTAAGTGAATGGGCAAAACTGTGGCAAATGGATTTCAATGTAGGCAAATGTGAGGCCATCCACTTTGGGCCTAAAAAGGATAGAACAGGGTACTTTCTAAATGGTGAAATGCTAAAAACAGTGGCGGTCCAAAGAGACTTGGAGGTCGAGGTATATAGATCATTAAAATGTCATGAACAGGTACAGAAAGTAATCAAAAAGGCTAATGAAATGCTGGCCTTTATATCTAGAGGACTAGAATACAAAGGGGTAGAGGTTATGCTGCAGCTATACAAAACCTGTAAAGATTTCGCAATAATTTCGAGATTTCCTACAGTTCCGAAGATTGAATTTTGATTAAAGAATACCTGGGTAATATACCTTTAAAATCCAGGGATCAAAATGGCCGTCAGACCTCGTGGCAGAAGACAAAAGACATTGAAAAGGCAGCTTGCGTGTGTCTGTGAAAAAGGGGTAATCAAAGGTGGCTGCTCGACCTCGTGTCAGGACACAGACTGTGGACATATGAAAAGGGAAGATCAAAGATGGCTGACTAAACTGCCAATCAAAGGCAGTTCAGGGCGTTCCCCTCCCTGCAGAGACAATCGACAAAAACTGCTACTATGTTTACACAAAGGATTAACCATTTGAGACTGTGGTTTCAGTTTGACCACAGGACAATGACTTTTGTTTACACTAACTTCCAAAGCTGTTTACTCAGCAATTATAGAAAGACATGCTTTTTTTTCAAACCAAGACAGCTCCATTCAAACTCAGTACGATGAATGGGAATACATTCACAAACCCATCACGATAAATGGGTAATTCATCCAAACCCATCACAGACAATGGGGACAGTTTGGATCCCTTTTGTTCAGCCCAGATGCACCTGGATCTGGGTGGGAAGGTTTCGGCCCCAAATGGGGTATAAGATAGCTTCTCAAGAAGCCATCTCCCTCTCTCTCTCTGCAGCCTCGCCTCCGTGCCCTCTACAACTCAGGAGCCCGCCCAAGGGAGTGGAACACCAGCAGTTATTTTTAAACACTGGGGTGTCTCCATCTTCAGGGTGGTGAAGAATCTAAAACCGCAAGGGCACGGGGCAGGCGTTCATTGGTGAGCATATAATTTTCTGGCCCATTACAAGGCAACTTAGAATAGGTATAGGGGTGAGAATTAAGGGGAATTTTGTTAGAACTGTAATTTTAGTCGCTTTTCCCTCGTTGTGTCCATTCTCTCCTCCCCGGTTTAAGTAACAGTGTTCCACTAGCAGAGAAGTGCTGTAGTGAACACTGAGTTCTGTATTAAAAGTGCTGTATTTAAATAAAAGTGTTGCACTAAGCAGGGAAGTGCTGTAGTGAACATTAAGTGATTTGTAAGAAGTAAAGTGCTGTATTTAAATAAAAGTGTTGCACTAAGCAGGGAAGTGCTGTAGTGAACATTAAATGATTTGTAAGAAGTAAAGTGCTGTATTTGAGTAACAGTGTTGCGCTAAGCAGAAAGGTGCTTCAGTGGACACTAAGCAGCTGTATTAAAGTGCTGTATTTAAGTAAAAGCCACTAAGCAGAGGTGCTGTAGTGAGCAAAGTGTACTGTATTAAAGGTGCGTTGCACTAGTTAAAGGTGCTGTATTTAAGTAAAGCCACTAAACAAAAGAGTGCTGCAGTAAACAATAAGTGAACTGTGTTCAGCAAAAGTGCTGTACCAGGCATAGGTGTGTTGTATCAATTATTTTTAAATTGTTTCTTTCTTTTGTTTCAATAAATACTGGTCTGTTTTGCACCTGAACCACGAGTCACGTTTTTCTGTCTACATCGCTACCGAATAAGTCCGGCGGTCAGAACCAGGAATAGGGGAACACTTCGAAACTGCACGGGGGTCCCTGGAGCAGCTCAGAGGCATCTGACTGGCCAGAGACAATAACCATAACCCCAACCCCGTGTTGTTTAATTCCTACAAACCCTGGTTAGGCCATACCTGGAGTACTGTGATAAGTTCTGGGCACACCTTCGGAAGGATATATTGGCCTTGGAGGGAGTGCAGCATAGGTTTACCAGAATGATATCTGGACTTCAAGTGTTAAGTTACGAGGAGAGATTACACAAATGTTGTATTCCCTAGAATTTAGAAGGTTAAGGGGTGATCTGATTGAAGTTTAAGATATTAAGGGGAACAGATAGAGTAGATAGAGAGAAAGTATTTCCACTGGTTTCTGGAGTCTAGGACTAGGGGGCATAGTCTAAAAATTAGAGCCAGACCTTTCAGGAGTGAAATTAGGAAACACTTCTACACACAAAGGATGGTAGATGTTTGGAACTCTCTTCCGCAAATGGCAATTGATGCTAGATCAATTGTTAATTTTAAATCGGAGATTGATAGCTTTTTGTTAACCAAAGGTATTAAGGGATATGGGCCAAAGGCGGGTATATGGAGTTCAGTCACAGATCAGCCATGATCTCATTGAATGGCAGAACAGGCTCGAGGGGCTCAATGGCCTACTCCTTTTCCTATGTTCCTATGTTCCTATCCAGTACTGGATGTTGGCCAAGCAGTCTGGCAATTTAGAGACAGTGGCGGGGTTGAGAGGGGTGGTGGTGAGGTAGAGCTGGGTGTCATCAGCGTACATGTGGAACCTGACACTGTGTTTTCAGATGAAGCCGCCGAGGGGCAGCATGTAGATGAGAAATAGGAGGGGGCCATTCTCATTCCTCAGACCATGTACTTCATCATGGTGTCGATACAGTCCTTTTCATCTCCTGAGACATCCTAGACCAGTTGCCTCCTTGGCTCAACTTTTCTATAGCCCTAGCAGTTCAATAACCATCATGCTACACTTGCTATTCAATTTCCTCCATCTGCACTTATTTATCTAATCCTCAATATTGTTCTCAACCAGATATTCATCCAGTTTCTTTATAACACACTAAAGAAACAAGGTTAAAACAAAACTATTATTCCCAACTGATTGAAGTCAACACAATGATATAAAGATACCAGTACAGTTCAATGAAAATGAACATAAATGCTACAACAGGGTTCACTAAAGATTCCTCAAGTATCTTATGTAGAAAGAGCTGCCCCTGTGGTACAAGCACTCTGCAGGTCAGTCTCCAAGAGATAGCACAGCATATGTGGCAGCCCCTTTGTGAAGTGGAGGCACCAAAGACAGGTCTCCTCTGACATGTTCAGGAAGGACTGTCTGGGTCAGTAAATGTGGGTCCTGGGAATAAAATGAGTGCGCATATAGTGTGCGGGGTATACTTGCATCTTTTTTTCATGGTTTCTCAGGAACTGCTACATAAAATAACATAGAATCTACAGCACATAAACAGACCATTCAGCCCAACTTGTCTATGCTGGTGTTTATACTCCACATGAGCCTCCTTCCACTCTTTCTCCTGCCAATCTAAGGGCTCCCCATTGGATTTCGCATCCTGACTACTTGCTACAAGTGAAATACCAGCTGAATTCAGGACAGTTTAGATTTGGCAATAGAAGTCTTGGATTGCAAAATATCAGGTCCAAATATTAACAACAATTAATACACCAATAAAAATGCAAATAAACCAATATACTAAGTGGAAAAAACCAAACTTGCCAACCAAAACTTTAAAAGTGTTCCTTTAAGAAGCCTACTCCCACAGGCCAAGCTGTCCACACACTGCTGCGCCTGTTTCAAATGGATGAGGAACCTTGCCAGTAAAGAAGCAGCAAGAAAGACGCACGAGCCAGTGAGGGAGCTTGAATGAGGCTTGTGCTGGCCATCAGCACAGTCTCTTAAATGCTGGCTTTTTCTTCACTGTATAATGTGGCCTGGCACACACACAATTTTGTGACCCGCACTCCCATCGAGCAAGGCTCTGTGTTGCCAATGGAGCCCCATAAAATCATTGCTCTAGGGTCTGCATCAAACATATAGATTGGCAGGGATGAGGGCTCTTTAATAGTTAACTGACAGGATACATCAACAGCAAGTCAAATGTATCATGTTAATTCTATGGAAATTATGGAGGATCATGAAATGGCAGATGTGTTAAATTAATTATTCTTGGCAAATGAAGACAGGAGACAAATTCCAGAGCTAGCCATTTTAACTGTGGAATCTACCAAATATGGAGGGGTCAGTAAATCACGAGTTCAAGGAAAGTCAAAGAATAAAGGGGTTGTATTCTGACTCTCAGATGTCAGAGTTCCTCAGGCACTGGTAGATGCATTCACTTCACAGGTAGAAAAGCTGCAGATTCCAATAAACAATATAGCAACTTACCAATAGGATGTTCAATCAGAACTTAGTTGGAATTGTTATAATCTCTGGCCTCAATGAGCAAGAAAGAGGCACTGTAGGTATACTAATGAATTTAACATCACATGCTCGTGGCAGTAAAGCACACAAAAAAAGACAAAGAGCCATGTGAAAGGTGTTTTACTGAAGCAGAATGGTTTATTTTAGTGCAATAATTTCTGAAATATATAGATGCTTTTTTTGACACAAAGTTGAGGCCAACTCAGTCAGCACTTCTGAGGGACTGAATCTTGAGCTTTTCTGATCTATTTGCTCACTATCACACTAGATTTACCCACTGAGCTATTGGGAAGCAAGAGTAAATCAGAATTTTTAACATATCCGGCAGACTATGTGTGCTGTAATCCAGATAACCATGTTTAAATAACTCGGTGTCCAGAATTGCTAAACGTTTTTTTCATTTTTAGTTGTAAACAGTCAAGTAATTGCAAGCATATGTTCAGCAAGTATGGGTGTTTAGCCGTCAATCATTTCAGTAACAGAAACTTGAATTGGACTGGAGCATTTCGCAAATCTATTTAAGAAGAATTTACATTGCATTTTAAAAGAAATAATGGAAATTCTACAAGTTTCCAACACAATTCAAAGTCACTCAGAAGCTTTACTCTTTTATCTTAACACTGTTTGATTGTTCTATATTCCCTGCTGTGCTCGAAGACCCAGGGGACTGCATCATCAGTTCTAATAAAGGAGAGGCCTGACAGTAAACCTACAGTTCAAGAGTGCTCTGGAATTCATTACACCAACAGAGCAGAAGAAAAACGACTAAAGTAGCTGGTGCACAGCTATAAACGCCAGGGAAATCAACAGTTTGTGCAGCTTTATGGTTTTACTCTGAAACTTAATACACCAGCGTAATTCAACATCACACTGTTTCTCGAGGAGTAGGGACAAAAATGAACAGGACAATAATCACTAAAGAGTCACGGTAACACCAACATATCCAAGTCATTGGCATCCAGGGAGAGCTGTTAAAATTTATTTTATATAGTTGACATGTTAAAACTGCTACCGCAGGCCGGTTGTCATTTTTCTATATTCCCATCCTTTCTTTTTCTCTTCTAGTTGCCCCTTCCTTTCTTAACGGCATCTGATTCATGCTGGGATACATTTCAACTGGTGCTGGTCATGGTTAGATGGGGGAAGATGGGATGAGGCTCGAGTGGAATATAAATGCCGGCATGGACTATGTAATGTTCTGGTATCTTTCCCAAGTGTTCATTTTTCAAATGCAAGCCTAGACAATGAGTTTCGATCAGCTAGTCTAACCTGGGGCGATCACAACCAAGCCCAATACTGTTCTCACCCAACATCCACACAAGTCCAATTTTCTAGCTGGAATCACTGTATGGCAAGCAAAAGTACAAACCTGGCCAATTGTTCTTCTCTTGAGGACAAAGGTGCTGAGGCCAATTGTAGCAACCAACTGCTACACCGCTGAGATCAGATAACTCAATACAAAACAGGAACTGAATCTGGGAGCTACTTGGTCTCCATGGTTTAGTACTGCACTGCATGGTGCTTTTACACACTGACTGCTTGAGTGAAGTTATTCCCTTAGGATAAACATATTTAAATAATTTACTCCTTTCTATTAGTGTCTCTTTCTTTGGCTCAATGTCAATTTTTGTCTGATTACGCTCCTGTTAAGCGCCTTGGGACATTTTACTATGTTAAAGGCGCTATATAAAAGCAATTTCTTGTTGTGTGAGTAGAACCTGTCCACCTAACTGACAAGTGCATCTAGGTTTCCTCCAGTTGGATTCGCGCCCCGTGAACGTGATCATCTTGCCTAGTAGAAAGCAACAATCAGAGTGCACCCGCAGTGATGCTTATTTTCACACTGTTCAAACAGTTAAAGTGCTGCTTAATCAGCAGTACTTCCTGAACCGACTGTAAATACAGCTGTACAGTGAAGGGAGTGAGATGCACAGGCAGAGACTGCTTGCAACATTTGAAAGTCCCTTCTCGCCTTTGGACAGCAGAGCCATGTTTGGCACACAGAACTGCTCGATACACTGCTTCTGGTTACAGTCGCGTGCAGAGCTGAGGTGTGATGAACAATTACATTACTTGACATTATTTGTTAAAATGCACAATTTTGTGAATTAATGCCTTTGTACAATATATTATTGAAGAAGTCAATGTCAATTTATGTGGCTGACAGGGTGATTTACAATATGTAGGCTCCCAGCAGAGGTTTGCCATTTATGGGCCTTACTACGTGAGGCTACGGAGAGCCTAGAACTGTCCAGCAAAAAAATACAGTATCCATTTGACATCATGCTACATATCGCGAAATAAAAAGAACAAGCTCCCAATGCTGAAAATCTGAGCTAAAAAAAGAAATTTTGGAAATTCAGAACAGATCTGTAAAGAGAAAAGACAGGTTTTGACATTTTGGGTTTTGCCAAGAATGGTTTTCCATTAACAAGGTTCCTGTGATGAAATATTCCATTCATCACTCATTGGTATTCTCTGCCTGTGACTGTGGTTGGTTTCAGTTTCATTTCCCTTACCTCAGTTCCGTTTCCTCACCATTGTATTGTACTGTGTGTAGGGCTCCGCCCATACCTGGCCCCTATGTAAGCTGGCCCAGCCTGCATCACATCCAGTACGGCAGACCTCTGGATGGAAGATACCTCTCCTCTGTGTCTTGCCTTCTAAGTCAATAAAAGCCTTGTTTTGTTTCGCTAACATCGAGTCTCGGATTTATTGAGGCACATCAATTTTATTGACTTAATTTTCAACACAATGGATCAACTCTTGAAACCCGAACGTTTGGATTTGGACCAGCATGCTTCGGACGCATCGGCACGCTTCGGACACTGGTTTATGTGTATGGAATTCTTCCTGGACAATTCCGCAGCCGTCAAAGACGCTACGGACGCTGCGAGTATGAAACTCGGAATTCTGCGGAATTGGGTAAGCCACCGGGTTTACCCCCTCATCCAAGATGCCGACACGTACCCGGCCGCCTGCGACATCTTAAAGGCGCATTACCAGCAGCCTACGAATGAGGTGAATGCTAGGCATCTGCTCGCTACTCGTGCACAGCGACCTGGGGAATCGGTGGAGGAGTTCCTAGGCACCCTGAAAACGCTTGGCAAAGACTGCAAGTGCCAAGATGTAAAAGCCGCAGTGTACACTGACGAGCTTGTTCGCGATGCCTTTATCACAGGCCTCAGCTCCACTTACATCCGGCAGAGACTGCTGGAAAAAAACAGGATTGGACCTGAAACAGGCTGCGGACACAGCGCGATCCCTGGATGTGGCCCAGAGAAACTCGGACGCCTACTCTTCAGCCCGCGCCGTCCACGCCGCCACGTGTGCACCAAGGGCGCCGCCATCTTGGAAGGCATCTTCCCCGCCCGGCAGCCCGACACCATCGGGGCCCCGCTCTCCCCCCAGAAGCCCTACGCCAGCCGCGACATGTCGGGGACCCAACTGCTACTTCTGCGGGCAGCCGAAGCACACCAGAAACCTGTGCCCGGCGAAAGGCACCACCTGCTTTAAGTGCGGTAAGAAGGGGCACTTCGGGAAGGTGTGCAGAGGGAACCCCGCCGGAAAATCCGCCACCGCCGCGTGTGCGCCGTGGGAGCGGCCATCTTGGACGCCATCTTGCCCGACCTCATGGGGTCCGCCATCTTGTGAGCAGACAGCGTGGACGCCATCTTGTCTCGATCAGGGCCCTACAGTGGCATCGGTCACAGTGGACCAGACCAGGCCACACCCGCTATCCAAATCAATGGTGGACATCGAGGTAAACGGATGCGGGGTTAAATGTTTAATTGACAGTGGAAGCACGGAGAGTTTTATCCACCCTGAACTGGCACAACAACTCTCCCTAAAGGTGGTCCCTACTCGGGGTACCATCTCTATGGCTGATAAAACCCAGACACCGACCATTATGGGTTACTGCACGGTACAATTGTCTGTTAACGGAACTGTATACGATAATTTTAAAGTACTAATCATGAAGAATCTATGTGCGAGCGTGATCTTGGGCCTGGATTTCCAGTGCTACCACCAAAGCATCACGCTCAAGTACGGTGGGTCCCAGCCGCCCCTCACAGTGTGCGGTCTGGCTACCCTGAAGGTAAAGCCGCCTTCGCTATTCGCGAACCTTACCCCTAACTGCCGGCCAATAGCGACCAAAAGCAGGAGGTACAGCTGGGAGGACAGGCGGTTTATCGCGACCGAGGTAGACAGGCTCCTGAAAGAGCGCATTATTGAACGCAGCAACAGCCCGTGGCGCGCCCAAGTGGTAGTGGTAAGGGGTAGCGAGAAGAAACGGATGGTGATCGACTATAGCCAAACGATCAACAGGTACACCCAACTAGACGCCTACCCGCTACCCCGCATATCAGAAATGGTGAACCAAATCGCCCAATACCGGGTGTTCTCCACCATCGACCTCAAGTCAGCGTACCACCAGCTCCCTATCAGACCAGAGGACCGCCCGTACACCGCCTTCGAGGCGAACGGACGCCTCTACCAATTCCTCAGAGTCCCCTTTGGGGTGACGAATGGGGTCTCGGTCTTCCAGAGGGAGATGGACCGCATGGTCGATGACCACCACTTGCAGGCAACCTTCCCCTACCTCGACAACGTCACCATCTGCGGTCACAACCAGCAGGATCACGACTCGAACCTCGAGAGGTTCCTGAAAACCGCACAAAAACTCAACCTCACCTACAACGAGGACAAGTGCGTTTACAACACCACGCGCCTCTGCATACTAGGCAGCGTGGTGGAGAATGGGGAAATCGGACCAGACCCCGACCGATTGCGCCCCCTACGGGAGTTGCCCCTGCCCAACACTCCCAAAGCCCTGAAAAGATGCCTGGGGTTATTTTCTTATTATTCCCAATGGGTCCCCAACTACTCCGACAAAGCCCGCCCCCTCTTGAAAGCATCCTCTTTTCCGCTCCCTGCTGAGGCCCACGCCGCCTTCAAAAGCATTAAGCGGGATATTGAGCAGGCCACGCTACAGGCAGTGGACGAGAACACTCCCTTTCAAGTGGAAAGTGATGCGTCTGACTTTGCCTTGGCGGCCACCCTCAACCAGGCGGGGCGGCCCGTAGCTTTCTTCTCGAGGACCCTCCAAGGGCCCGAGATCAGACACTCCTCCATGGAAAAGGAGGCCCAAGCCATCGTGGAGGCAGTGCGCCACTGGCGCCACTACCTAGCCGGCAAACGCTTCACCCTACTTACCGACCAGCGGTCGGTAGCGTTTATGTTCAATAATAAACAGAGGGGGAAGATTAAAAATGATAAGATTCTTAGGTGGCGGATCGAGCTCTCCACCTTCGATTATGACATCATTTACCGGCCGGGGCCCTTAACGAATCCCCCCAACGCCCTCTCACGAGGGATGTGTGCCAGCGCCACCGGGGATCGGCTACAGACCCTCCACAACGACCTCTGCCACCCAGGGGTCACGCGGCTGTTCCACTTCATAAAGTCCCGCAACTTACCCTACTCGATTGAGGAAGTTCGGTCTCTGACCAGGAACTGCTGCACTTGCGCTGAGTGCAAGCCTCGGTTCTACCGCCCAGATAGAGCCCACTTAATCAAAGCGACACGGCCCTTTGAGCGGCTCAGCTTAGATTTCAAGGGCCCCCTCCCGTCCGTCGACCGCAATGTTTACTTCCTGAACATTGTGGACGAATACTCCCGTTTCCCATTCGCCCTCCCCTGCCCAGACATGACCAGCGCCACGGTCATTAAATGCCTCAACAGCCTGTTCTGCCTGTTCGGTATGCCGAGCTACATCCATACAGATAGGGGGGCGTCCTTCATGAGTGAAGAGCTACGCCAGTACATGCTGTCCAGGGGGATCGCCACAAGCCGTACCACCAGCTACAACCCCCGGGGTAATGGTCAAGTGGAGCGAGAGAACGGGACAGTATGGAAAGCAGTCACTCTAGCTCTAAGGACCAAGGGCCTCCCTATCTCCCGCTGGCAGGAAGTCCTCCCAGATGTGCTCCATTTGATACGGTCGCTATTGTGTACTGCCACTAATGCCACGCCTCATGAGCGAATGTTTGTCTTTCCCCGGAAATCCACCTCAGGCGTATCCATGCCGTCATGGTTCTCCACCCCGGGTCCGGTATTCGTGCGAAGACATGTGAGGGGCCACAAGACGGACCCTCTCGTGGAGTCAGTGCACCTACTCCACGCCAACCCCCAATATGCGTATGTCCGGCACGCCGACGGAAGGGAGGACACCGTGTCCATAAAAGACGTCGCCCCAGCCGGTAACGACAACAACCACGACAACAGCAGCAACAACGATCACAGCAACTCTTACCCACCCACTACTCTTTCATCACCCCCGGAAGAACATCGACCAACGGTACCCCCACCAACTACCCCTTCAACAACCCTGGCGGCACCCCCGGCAGAGACCCAGGAGGCCACCGGGGACACCCAGCCGACACCCGCGGCACCACAACAGCCACGTCGGTCGCAGAGGACTATCAAACCCCCGAACAGACTAAATCTATAGAAGGGGTGAATGTGATGAAATATTCCATTCATCACTCATTGGTATTCTCTGCCTGTGACTGTGGTTGGTTTCAGTTTCATTTCCCTTACCTCAGTTCCATTTCCTCACCATTGTATTGCACTGTGTGTAGGGCTCCGCCCATACCTGGCCCCTATGTAAGCTGGCCCAGCCTGCATCACATCCAGTATGGCAGACCTCTGGATGGAAGATACCTCTCCTCTGTGTGTTACCTTCTAAGTCAATAAAAGCCTTGTTTTGTTTCGCTAACATCAAGTCTCGGAGTTATTGAGGCACATCAGTTCCCTTGCCTACCATGGACTGTACATTAATCTGTATTTAATCTGCAGGAAGGTACACTGCTACTTATAGTTAGATGAGGTGTAAATATTTTGTTGAACTATGTGTTTTGATAGGTAATGATCCCCTGGTTTTTTTTGAAGAAGAGCAGTAAGTTTTCCAGCTGTCCTGGCTAACAATCATCCCTCGAGTAACATCACCAAAACAGATTAACTGGTTATTTATCGCATTGCTGTTGTGGGATCTTGCTGTGCACAAATTGTCACGTTTGCTTACAAAACAACAGTGACTGCAAGTCAAAAGTAATTAATTGGTTATGAAGGCTTTTGGGATGTCCTGAGGATGTGAAAGAGGCTATATAAATGCAAGTCTTTCTTTAAATGCCGATTAATTGAGGAGGTATAACCATACCACACATTTGCACTGATAGGGCAGGGTTTAGAAGGATAGGATGCAGGCTTGTACCCCTAATTCTCCACTCAGTGGCTTTGATATCTTGGTTGAACCCTAATGGGAAGCTCATAGCGGATAACAGATGGTTCTCTATTGAGAAGTCGGAAAAACTCAAGGACAAGTCTCCTCTTTTAATAAACCATCAGGAATTTGGTGCTGGGTTCTAAAAAGCTGGGTATAGAGTGGTAAATCACTAGTAAGGTAATGGCACATGGCATGGAATGGTGAGGCTCTGAAGAGGAATGAGGAAATGAATTTAAAACAAACCCATTCTTCCCATTTTCAATATCACATAATCCATTACAATTGTTGAAATAAGATGAGCTGGGACATGGTTTCCAACAGCTCTTCCCTGACGGACTAGTGAAAGATCAAATTTGAATGGGGAGAACCAACTGTGGTAAAGACAACATGTTGTTTCACCAATATATACCCACTATCACCCTATACGGATAAGTTTCAATCTCCTCGTGGTGGAGATAGACCAAGTGGAAACCAAGCACTTCCTAACAGGGAGGAATGTAGGCTCAGCCCCAGACTCCTCCTAGCTGCTGATGTTTAGCATGGCATCAATACAGCAATGGGAGTGGGTCACTTACTTGCCCCATTGAACATGCAAACCTCTGCAATGACAGAAGTGTTTTATTGCGGATTTGGGCATATAGCTCAGTGCTCCCAATTCACAGTCTGCATGATTTTCTGTCCGTTAATACAGTGGGAAAGTGGAGAAAATGACTTTAAAAAAAGAAAGAAAAAAGCAGGGAGCTTCTTAATGGCTTAGCGTGTAAATGAACCACCTAATGGAATAGCTGAGCCATTCAGATCCAGGAAGCCCCAGGTTCAATCCCTGGTCTGTGCTGAACTTGCTGACCTCAGCTGCAACAGGAGTTGGGAATGTTACAATTGGCCTCAGTATTTCTGACCTGGACTCAGATTTCCAATCCCAATTAGTATCCAGTAACTCCTGCTGGAGCGTGTAAATGTCGAGTGAGGACAGGATTGGACTTAGTGGTAATTTCCCCTCCTTTGGTCCAACAGGTGACTAACACTCACTGCATAGCCTTATGTATGAGAAATGGCCACTTGGACTAGGTATTGGCTACGGAACTGTTTCCATAAGAAGTTACTGCCATCAGGAGAGGAAGGGAGAGGATTGGGAAACAAATATCAAACTAAGAAAAGATGATAATATAGATGGAATTGCCTGGCAATAAGGAACGCACACAGCAGGGTGTGATTTGGCTGACAGAACAGAGTGGATACAGCTGTGAATCCGATCACTATTTATATTATGCTATGCCCTGAAAATTCTCGCATCATGAAACTCATCCTGATGGCAGATGATCTGAAGCTAGCAACATTTAGAATGCAAGAAAATATGGAATGAACATTTCTCAGAACATTTTTCCCCAAATATTGGGTATACCTGCAGCTTAACGTATTAAGGGGAAAATTCATCCCCTTAGCACCTCTCAATGGGGCATTAGAGCAGTATTGCTGGGACGAGGCGAATCTAGCACCACACACCAAATCCATCCCCCCCCCCGCCCCGTAGCGTCGCCGGTAAGAGGTATCACCAGGAACATCAACTCCAGGTAGATGGTGATGTCAGTGAATGTGCAACTCTCACTGACTGCCCGATTTGCTAAATTGATTGTCGCCACCTACCTCAGCGCCTGGAGTAAACACTGACAGGGAGAGCTGGCATGCAGCACCAGGGAGCTGGCTCCAGGGATGTTATTTAAAGGGATCATCAGTAATCACTCGCAGCTGTCAGGTTAGTGCAGTTTCAGTGGTTTCTTGTCAGTTTCACCCACTGCAACAGTTTCATTCAGTAATTTGAAGGTTCATTTGTATCAGGAGTCTTCTGGCAACTAAAAATTAGCTACATTTATTCTTCAAAGATTCAAACTGCTTCGCTTGGTAACATTAATGGGGGCTGTAATGGAATGCCACCTCACTCTCCAGGATCTACGGCGAAGGGAGCGTAGGCAGCGAGAAACACGGGAACATGTGCTCAGAGAGATGAGGAGGGATATCAGAGCTTTCACCAGGAGGCCTTACTCTCCGAGGGTATTCCGAGAGCACATCTCCTACCTTCAATTAAGCAAAGAACAGTGTATTAGACGGCTCCACCTCACCAAGGAGGTGGTCACAGAACTCTGCCACCTCCTCTAAACAGACCTCCAGCCTCACACCAGGATGACTTAAAGCCCAGATCCCCATTGCTCACCACATCCCCATCATTCCATCCCTCTCGCAGGCCGTATCACACCGCAAAGCTGAAATGACAGACACCACAAAAGAATGGTAAGTGAATTATTACATTTATCAAAAATCATTGAACACATATTTATACCAAAAATATTAACTGTTCACCCTTGTGCAATCTCTTAGTGCCTCTCGTTACTGTGCCTTTGCCTACTCTAATGCTCCTACGACGTGTTGGCCCAGCGGCTGCAGCATGGCTGGTGGAAGGCTGCTGAGTGTCCTGCGGAAGACTTCAGATGGCCTTGCAGGACACTCTCGACCAGCTCTGGACCTGCAAGGCCCAGCTGTAGACTGCACCACCTCAGCATGGGTGGTAGCAGTCTGGGCTGGCTGGATGACAGGCAGCGACAAGGACAATGGTGGAGTGGCAGTGGTGGGAGCAGGAATGCTGTCATCCTGAGAGAGGACTGCAGGTTCCTGCTCCACTGACCCACTGCCACTCTCCCGGAGCAGCACCTCAGCATCCCTAGCAAACTGTTGGAGCACAGATTGCTGGCCTGCTGTGATGCCGTGAAAGCCTTGGTCGACGGTGGTATGCCCAGCCACGATGGCAGCAGTCAGAGCTTGCGTGGCATCAAGCTGAGGCTGCATGAGAGCGGTATGAGATTGAATGCCACCATGTTGTGTCTGTGCTGCAGTGTAAACTGCCAGATCACCCATCACACACGGCATCGGGTCTGGGTCGCCACAGTTTCTCTGGGAGTCTGCCATCCTTTGCAGATTGGAAATCATGGGCTCCATGGTGTGCGCAGAGTCTTGTACAATGTTGGAGGTGGACTCCTCCACGCTCTTTACCATTGCCAACAGGCTCTCGGGCACCCTTGCCATTGCACCTATCATCTCCATGTGCATGCCTATCACCCTTCTTCTAAAGGCCTCCCCATCGAGGTCCTCATCTGAGTTCTGTGCAGCAGAACTCGTGCGCGAACTCACGCTCCGGGGAGCTGGCCCCCGAGCTACCTTTCCCCCTGGCCTTGCTGCAGCCCACTTGTCCTCGGTGCCTCACCCTGTGCAGATCCCGCTACTATACTAGCTTCTAAAGAATGCATAGTGTCAGTATCTGAGCTGGTGCCTGCGGGTGAGAGATGCAGTGACACGGTGTGTTTTTCCTCCTCTTCTTCTTCTGCCTCACTCTCTACGGTGCCCTCAGGGACAGGCTGCTCAGAGGCTTGCTGATTATCTGAAAGCATAAAGGCACAAGAGTCGGGTTAAGGTGAGAGGAGAGGGACAGGAAGGGAGAAGTGCATGCATACAGCATGATTAGCTGGAAAGTGTGAAACGTTTGTGGGGTGAGGGGGAAGTGGGATGTGAGAAGAAGGAGTAGGGATAAACATACCATTGTTATCCCCAACGAGATCACGTCGCCGGTGGCCACGCCGCCCACCACCTGGCACCCAATGATCTGCAGCACTCGATTCTCCAGCACATACAGTGGTTGGGTGTCAGCTTGTCCCCCTCATGTGTGCTCCTGCTCCTTCCTGTTGTGAGCCACCTTGGACTGCAAGAGAAAGGAAAGTGTGTGAATGAGTGTGGAGCAATGAGTTTGGGTGATTTGCCTGCCACAGTTGAATAACTGTTAGTGTGTGCAAGGTGTGAGATGTGGGTGTGAGTGCTGGTAGGTAGAGATTGTTAGTGGCTGAGCAGTGTGTGAAGATTGTGGTTCAGATGTAGCATTTGTTGAAGTATTCATTCACCCTGACCACCCGAGTGAGGTGGTTAAATTTCTTCCTGCACTGTGTGTGGGTCCTGGGGACCACAGTGCTGCCCGAGGTGTGCTGTGCTACTTCCCGCCACATGGTGCGGAAGGCTTGCCGGGTAGAGCACCACCCTCCATCTCTCCACAGCAAAAACCAATGTCTCCAATTCTTCATTGGAGAACCTGCGGGCTCTCTCCCTGAGCCGTGGATCTGCCATGAGCACACCTGCTTCAGTCCTTCGGCTCCTTCTCGCTGTTCTGCTTCTGCTTGCTGAGGCAGCTGCACAGCCAGCAATGCTGAGAATGAAGTGCTGCAGCATCAATGAACCTCCCCCTTAAGTAGTGAAAAAAGCCTCTGGCAATCATGGCTTGTGATTAGGCTGTACCTGATATTGGTCCACCCTTAAAGTTTAGCACCAATGAGCTTGGATTTTAAGACTTGATTTAGGACTCCAATCATTTTACTGAGCAGTGAGCATGAATTTTGCGTGCAGTCTAAAGCATTTACGCATGGCGCTAATTCTACAACTTTTCTACTGACACCGCCCAGTCCTTGGCTATAGTGAATTTCTAGCCCTAAAAGTCTATGTCCCAGCTGCACTTTCTGTCTAACTTTTTGTCTTCATGTGTCATGCAGCCTATATTCAGGGCTGTTTTTGAACAGTTAGCTTTTCTTTGAGGGTTGTGCTAGCTTTTTTGAACCTGTTGATTGGCTTTTGCTAGTTTTCTAGGTTAATGTGTATGAATAAGAAAATGACACACTAAGGCACAGCTCTGAGGTTTGGTTTCTGACATGTAGGAACACAGGAACATGAGTAGGCCATTTAGCCCTTCGAGCCGGTTCCCGCCATTCAATGAGATCATGGCTGATTTGTGACCTAACTCCAGACCCAACTTTGCCCCATATCACTCAATACCTTCGGGTAACAAAAATCTATCAAAATCAGATTTAAAATTAACAATTGACCCAGCATCAACTGCCATTTGCAGAAGGTAGTTCCACACTTTACCACCCTTTGCGTGTAGAAGTGTTTCCTAACTACACCCCTGAAAGGCCTGGCTCTAATTTTTAGGCTATATCCCCTAGTACTAGATTCCCCAACCAGCAGAACAGTCTCAACAGTATAGCTTAGTCTGTACTTAATCCATACAACAACTGGTCTGGGAATACCTAATGCTGATAAATTGAGCAAGTGTTTCATTTCACAGAAGTAACACCCCTCATCTTGAGGAGCACAAAAATAAATTCCCTCTGCAACTTAAATTCAAGAATATAAGACCAGAATTTTCCGGGGGGTTAGCGAGCGGGATCAGTGGCGGGTCGGGTGGAAAATGTGATTTTTTTGACAGTGGGTCAGGTCTTCTTCCCTTCCAATGGGTGGAAGACACCTCCCCAGGAGACCAACACAGCTTGGTTGCATATTGCAGAGGAGGTCACAAGTAAGGATGTTGTCAGGAGGACCTGGGTGCAGTGGCACAAAGTTTTCCATGATTTTATTAGATCAGGAAACATTAATACAAAGCCACACTCACCTTCATACTCCTGTGCCTCTCATCACATCCCCATCACTCGGCCTTCCCTACCCTTCTCCTGCACATCCTTACTCACACCAACTTACCTTGCACCTCCACCCATCTCTATCTACATCATCACATCCCCATGTCACTAGCCACCCCTCATACTCACCCTCATCCTAGTGCCATCATACCAACTAACAACACAGAAGTGTAGCCACTTGGGTCTTTTATCCAATGTTCATGTAAAGTTTGTATTAATGTGCTGTCAAACATTGAAACCTTTATTTTCAACACTTTACATTCTTGGACAGATTTGTGTGCACGTTTGGAAGTGGCAAGTGGCTTAGTGAGTTGCAGTGAATGGTGAGACGTAATGGTACCACCCCTCCCCCTCTTCCCCCCCCGCAATGGTGGTGAGTGTGAAACGAATGGCTTGTGACATAATAAAACTCACTACGCACTTGGTTTGAGCATAAAGCAAGGCTTTAATCAACTTGTTTCAGAACATGGAGGCCTAGTTGTACTTCACTAGTTCCTTGTCTTACAAAATGTCCCTGGCAAGCTGGGGCCGACGCCCGAGTATTTATACTTCTTGGACGGCACCACCAGCTGGCCGTCCAGCGTTATTTCACGAGTAGTTTCTTGATGAATGATGAGATTTATAATAGCTTGGACAGCGTAGGGATGCTTTATGGTGTTGGTGTTGGTGTGGGGTGGTGTCAACCTGGTGTATCATGAGGCAGCCATAGGGTGTATAGCGTCAAGTGGAGTAAGTCTGGCCATGGTGAGGCCATCCCTGGCCTCCCGGGTAGCAATGTGGTTGGGTGCTGATGCCCTCTCTCCTGTGCAGCATCAGATGATTGCGGAGAAGGTTGGTGGTGTTGTTGTTGGTGCTGCTGGTGTGCCTGGTGCTGCTGGTGTTGGGGCTGATCGTGGTCGGATTCTGAGGACCAAGGTGAGACAGTATAAAGTGCACTCATGTTGATGGAATAGATGGCAGATGATGTACAGATGACAGAAGCATTCTGTCAATGGTGAGAGAGTTCTTCCAATGAGGTGAGAGTGGATGGAGAGTGGAAAGTGGAAAGTTGCAGAATCTGTGCTGGAAATGGACTGAGAAACAGCTTGTGGCTGAGGAAAGTGATGATCTGTCAGGTGGGAGCTTTTACTGTACATTTGAAGCTGTCAAGCAATCAGCTGGAGCAATGGCCACTGAACTCACACCTGAGGTTGACAGCTGTGGTCCCCGAACAGCGTGGTTCCTGTGGCCATGAAGTTAAAGAGTAAGTTAAAAAAGCCTGTTAAGGGTCTGTTAAGTACATTATCATGAGTTTAATTGGGCCGCCCGCCACTGCCTGTTAAAGTGAAAGGGTAAGTTAAAAAAGTCTGTTAATAATCTGTCAACTAGATGTTAATGAGATTAATTGGGTCCCCCGCCGCTGCCTGTTGGGTCTGCTCAGCACTGACAGAGCTGACATTGGGAAATGCGCGTGGTGGCGGGTTGACAGTGGGGTCCCGACCCGCTGTGAAAAAAAAATCACTTTCCCACCCGACCTGCCACCCATCCCAACTGCTGACCCCACCGGAAAATTCCGGCCCACATTTCTTCTGAAAATCTAACTCAGTTCCATGCAGAGCTTCCTCAAAAGGCCCAGAAGAGATCAAGAACTTAATAAGTTTTGAATTGAGGGGTCAGAAATTTAAATCCTATGATTGCATTGAACAGCACATTCATGGAATTGCATGAGTTTCCATCAAGTCACCTTGAAAACGCCCCATTCAAATCAATGGCACATAGTCAACGCTTTAATTACATTGACTAGAGCATCTTTGAAACATGCCTGCCATATGGACCTTTTAAGATACCTTGGCCCAGAAATTCGGCTCACCCGTAGGCTGAATGGAATTGCCGATTTCCTGCATGCACTGCGCATGCGCGGGAAACCGGCACTTCCGATCCTCTGAACAAAGAGGTTCAGAGGACGAACGCGCGCGCAGGGGAGGCTGCGTGTGCGCTTTGAACTTAGTTTTTTTTTACAGGTTTTCACGCGAGGTTAAGCCTGCAGGATTTACACATTTAAAAAGCAGGCATAAGGCCTGCTTTTTGCAAGGTAAGTGGTCAATTAATTAAAATTAAAACATTTTTTCCACAGGTTTATTATTTTTAAATACTTTAAAGCAAGGTAAGTTTATTTTTAGCCCCGTTATAATATAAAATTATATTTTTCAAAAATTTAAATTATTGTTTAAAATAGTTATTTAATGTAATTTATAGTTTATTTAAAAAGTGAGATGTTTAAAAAAAAATTATTTGAAGGTTTACTGCTATTTTGGGCCCATAGTATTTATAAGTTTTGACAGGTCTACCTGTCAATCTTATGAATGGGCTTTTCCCTCCTCCAATTGGCTGCCCATGGCTCACGTGATCCCAGGGGATGCATCGCACTAACTGCGCCCCTGGGATACGCAAGCACAGCGTGCCGGCAGCTGGGCCAGGCCCAGGAGCGGAATTCCACGCGGGCCTACAGCTCAACTGCCGGCGCGCAAGGTAAGTGCAGGTCGGGGGCTTACACCCGCGGGAAGCCCCCAACCCGAATTTCTGGGCCATCAGGTTTAGAAATGAATGTATCTTCTCATTTTTGGAACAAAATGTATGTCAATGAGATGAAAGCACTTGCATTTATACAGACCATTTCAGAACCTCAGGATGTCCCGAAGCGCTTTACAGCCAATGAAGAACTTTTTTGAACTATAATCACTGTTGCAATGTAGAAAACGTGGCAGCCAATTTGCGCATAGTGTGGAAGTGTAAATAAAATGGCCAACAATCTAGCTAGCAAAATGGCTTCGCAAATGGCTTCGCATAGGAATGAATTGCACAAAGTAATAATAGATGTTTTTAGTTTCTGAAAGGGAGCAAAAGAGGAATTCAGCTTTGCTAAGTGCAAACAAAACAGAAGTGGCAGTTTGTCTATTCAGTAAGGGGAAGAGGAATATTTGCCTTTTGACCTGCGGTTTAGTGTTGCAGAGCAATACTAAGTCAAAAGGACTCAACTGCCAGACAGAAAATTGAATCACTACAGGATATGGTTAACTAGCTATTGTACGGTATCCAATCACAATTCGGCACCTCAGAAAGACATACGCTGCGGTGAGACAAGATAGGAGCTTGTGATCCAGGTGGTTAGGCTGGTAGGGATAAGAAGCGGAATTGAAAGAATAGGCTTTGTTTAATAATAGTTGTTTTGTTAAGAAATTAGTGTTGCTGAACCAATGATGTAATGGCCACGTGATTATCTGGAACTTGTTTACTCCAATGTATAAATATGAGCCTCTTGTAAACGTTCGTTGGAGTTGTAAGTATCAACCTTTGATTGTACTGCTCTCCCCTTGTACAAGTAAATAAAGGTATTGTTTGCCAGTTACCAAGCGTCTGAGTCTTGCTCGAACTTCGACAATAGCCAGGTCCCACAAACAGCAATGTGATAATTACCAGATAATCTGTTTTAGTGGTGTTGGTTGAGGGATAAATATTGGGCAGGACACTGCGGAGAATTCCCCAGCTCTTCAAATAGTGCCACGGGATCTTTTACATCCACCCGAGAGGGCAGACGGGACCTTGGTTTAACGTTTCATCTGAAAGACAGCATCTCCGACAGTGCAGCACACCTTCAGTACTGCACTGGAGTGTCAGCCTAGATTTTTGAAGAAAATCATTCATTTTTCTGTTTGGGGACAGATTAATTCTATTACAGAGGGCAGATACCAGTTTTGTTCAATCGTGTTTTGGCTGCCAAGGTTCCTTATTGTGGGATGAAACTTATTACTGAAATGTTTGGTGTAGCTGTGTTCAATTAGATGTGACTATTCATTGGATATTGTGTCTAGAACCCAGATGTTGCAAGTTCTAATCAATCACTTTGAGTAGATCCAAGCCAGATGGCATCCAGGCCTTTGAGGTCCCTTACACTATAAGGATAAAGGTTGAAAGTTATCTTAGCTGTGCCTTGAGTAAAGCTAGTCAGAGAACTTCTCAGTTGCTCCACCCTCATGTGATCCTTTGGTCTTACTCTTCACTTCTTCAGTCTGTCCTTAATTTAGCAAATTACTTTACACATATCCATTGCTACTAAATTAACATTTGTCTCACAAAGTATTGAGGATTGCTTAGTCTCAAGCATTGCCCAAAAGTACATTTAAACAGACCCTACAACAATGTTTGTGTTGTAGGAATGGTCAAATTCCTATCTAGAGATTGAGTTCGACGCAGGCAATCAATCAAGAAGGTTTTTAATGTCAAACTAACGAGTTTAAACAGATTGATGCAAGAGAACTATGAATACAGGTCTTAACAGGTCGGAGGCTCCATGAGGACTACCTGGGCGGTCCCATGGATGGTGTCATGATGTCATCACGTTTTTCCCGCGTTTGGGTGATCACGTGATTAGCGGCATGACGTTATCGCGTTTGCCCGTGCTCTTAAAGGGACCACGCACTGTACATGCAAACAGTATATACAATGGTACAGATTTAGTCTGTAGCTAACACATCGTTAAAGGGAATTATGTATAGTTGCTCAGAGTCCCTCAGTGGCTCTGCCACATGCGCCCCCCCGAATTGTCTTTAACGGAAAAAGTCAAACGGTGAGGGGGTCTGACAAGCCTGTCAGAAGACTCCTGTATTCCCGAAGTGGAAGCTGTTGGACGGCGGGCGGTCTGGCGGGTGGTTGCACTTGTTCTGGCGTGACGACGGTGGGCGGCTGACCTCGTCTCGGTGGCTGTGCGGTCTCGATGGGACGGTCAAGGTCCAGGTGTGCTGGCTTCAAACGGTCGACCGAAATGTGGTCCGGTTTACCACCGACATCCACCTTGAAGGTTTTGTCTCCTGCCTCTAACACGCGGAAAGGACCAGTGTATGGGGCCTTGAGCAGATCCCGGTGAGCATCGTGGCAGATGAACACGTAGTCGGCTTGTTTCAGCTCTGCTGGAATGTGAGAGCCCTGAAACCCGTGATGCGATGTGGGAACCAGCGTGAAACATCTGGCTGCTTCCTGGTGACTGATAAGCTGGCGTAAGGCGGACCATGGCTCCATTGGTGTTGGCAGGAAATCCCCTGGCACTCGCAGCGGCTGACCATAAATGAGCTCTGCCGCGGAAGAGTGAAGATCTTCCTTGGAGGCCGTGCGAAGGCCCAACATGACCCATGGCAGCTTGTCTGCCCATCCAGCGTCTTGGAAGCTGGCCCTCAGTGCAGCCTTAAGCGATCTGTGAAAACGTTTGCACAGACCGTTCGCTTGTGGGTGGTAGGCTGTGGTGCGGTGTAACTTGACACCGAGTCGTTGAGCCACCGCATACCAGAGTTCAGAGGAAAACTGCAGTCCCCGGTCCGAAGAGATGTCAGCAGGCACTCCAAAACGGGCGACCCATGAAGAGATGAACGCCCTGGCCACGTCCGCCGAAGTAGTAGATGACAGGGGAACCGCCTCCGGCCATCTGGTGGTGCGATCTACTATGGTCAGGATGTGCGTAAAACCATGGGAAGGTGGAAGTGGTCCTACCAGGTCCACATTAACGTGGTCAAACCGTCGCTCAGGAACTGCAAAGGTGGCCAATGGAGCCTTGATGTGGTGCTGTACCTTGGCCTTTTGGCAGACCACGCAGGTGTTGGCCCAGTCGCGGACATCTTTATGCATGCCCCACCAAACGAACTTAGATGACATTAGCTTCTGAGAAGCCTTCATTCCTGGGTGTGACAACCCATGCGGCGCCAGGCGACCGGCACAATGGGGCGAGGGTCTCGAATGGAGACGTCACACAGCAACGTGGTACCAGCCGAATGGAACCTGACGTCGGCCAACTGGAGGCTAGTGGTGTTAGTGCGGTAAGCCTGCACTTCTGGGTCTGAGACTTGGTCTGCTGCCATGAGGGCGTGGTCGATGCCCAGCTGGACCACATGCATGGTCGCGCGGGAGAGGCAATCTGCCACCAGGTTGTCTTTACCGGCCACGTGCTGAATATCTGTGGTAAATTCGGAGATGTATGTCAGCTGACGTTGTTGTCGAGATGACCACGGTTCGGCGGTCTTGGCCATGGCAATAGTCAGTGGCTTATGGTCGACGAAAGCAGTGAAAGGACGTCCTTCCAACATAGAAACATAGAAACATAGAAGATAGGAGCAGGAGTAGGCCATTCGGCCCCTCGAGCCTGCTCCGCCATTCAATGAGATCATGGCTGATCATCCAAATTCAGTACACTGTCCCTGCCTTCTCCCCATATCCCTTGATCCCTTTAGCCTTAAGAAATATATCCAACTCTTTCTTGAATATATTTAATGAACTGGCCTCCACCCCCCTCTGTGGCAGAGAATTCCACAGGTTCACCACTCTCTGGGTGAAGAAATTCCTCCTCATTTCAGTCCTAAATATCCTACCCCTTATCCTTAGACTATGACCCCTGGTTCTGGACTCCCCGACCATCAGGAACATCCTTCCAGCATCTAGTCTGTCCAGGCCTGACAGAATTTTATAGGTTTCGATGAGATCCCCTCTCAATCTTCTAAACTCCAGTGAGTATAAGCCCAATCGACACAATCTCTCCTCATACGTCATTCCTGCCATCCCAGGTATCAGCCTGGTGAATCTTCGCTGCACTCCTTCCATGGCAAGAACGTCCTTCCGCAGATAAGGCGACCAAAACTGCACACAATACTCAAGGTGCGGTTTCACCAAGGCCCTGTACAACTGTAGCAAGACATCCTTGTTCCTGTACTCGAACCCTCTTGCTACGAATGCCAACATACCATTTGCCTTCTTAACCGCCTGCTGCACCTGCATGCTTACCTTCAGCGACTGGTGCACAAGAACACCCAGGTCTCTTTGCACTTCCCCTTCTCCCAATCTATTGCCATTCAAATAATAATCTGCCTTCCTGTTTTTGCCACCAAAGTGGATAACCTCACATTTATCCACATTATAGTGCATTTGCCATGTTTCTGCCCAATCACCTAACCTGTCCAAATCGTACTGGAGTTTCATGACATCCTCCTCGCAGCATACCCTCCCACCCAGAACCGGAAATGGCGGATGGCCAGAAAAAGGGCTAGTAACTCCCTGTCGAAAGTACTGTACGCCCGCTCGTTACGCTGCAGTTGACGGCTGAAGAATGCCAACGGCTGCCACGTCCTGTTCACCCACTGCTCCTGAACGGCGCCGATTGCGTAATCTGATGCGTTGGTGGTGAGGGCGATGGTGGCTCCTGGTAGCGGGTGCGCCAGCATGGTCGCATTGGCTAAGGCGCTCTTGGTGTCGGTGAATGCCCGGTCCATGTCAACCGTCCAGCCTACCAGATCCTTGCCAGACTTGCCCTTGAGGGCCTCGTACAGGGGCTGCATGAGCAGTGCTGCCTTAGGCACGAAACGGTGGTAAAAGTTTACCATGCCGAGGAACTCCTGCAGGGCCTTTATGTTCTGTGGGCGTGGAAAGGATGTCACCGCCTCTACCTTCGCTTGCAAAGGAACCGCTCCCTCTGAGGTAATGCGATGTCCCAGGAAATCAATTTGGTGCAGACCAAACTGACACTTGGCTGGGTTGATAATCAGGCCATGTTAGCTGAGGCGTCGAAAGAGGGTGTGTAGGTGAGAGATGTGTTCCTCCTTATTAGAACTGGCAATGAGGATATCGTCTAAGTAGACGAAAAGGAACTTGAGGTCCCGCAGCACGGAGTCCGTGAGGCACTGGAAAGCCTGGGCGGCGTTCTTCAACCCAAACGGCATCCTTAAAAATTCAAAGAGACCGAAAGGGGTGATGACTGTGGTCTTTTGGACATCTTGCGGGTGCACCGGGACCTGGTGGTAGCCTCGGACAAGGTCAACCTTGGAAAAAACGGTGTTTCCTGCCAAATGGGCAGAGAAATCCTAGATGTGGGGGATCGGGTATCGATCAGGAGTGGTGGCGTTGTTTAGGCGCTGATAGTCGCCGCAGGGCCGCCATCAGGTTTTGGAACGATGTGAAGAGGCGAAGACCAGGGACTATTCGACCTGCGAATAATCCCTAAGCGTTCCATTGTTGCGAACTCCGCCTTCGCGACCGCTAGGTTGCCAGGTTCGAGGCGCCGGGCCCGCGCATGGACCGGGGGGCCAGTGGTGGTGATGTGGTGTTCCACACCATGTTTTGTGGCCGTGGAGGAGAACGTGGGCCTGGTCAGGTCTGGAAATTCGCCTAGCAGGCGAGCGAACTCATTCGGAGTTGGGAAAGCGCAGGAGACGGTGCGCGACATGGTGTTACTACGGTGGCAAGGGATAGAGTGAAACGTGGCCACGTTGATCAGCCGCCGGTTCTTTACATCGACCAGGAGGCTGTTGGCACACAGGAAATCTGCACCGAGAATGGCTTGCGAAACCTTGGCCATAACGAATTCCCAGAAAAACCGCTGGCTGCCGAAGCACACCTGGACCCGCCGTCTGCCGAAGGTCCGAATAGCTCCGCCATTAGCTGCTTCGAGGGGGAGGCCATGCCTCCCAGCCTGTACATCAAGAGCTGACGTGGGTAGAATGCTGCACTGCGCTCTGGTGTCGCACAGGAACCGATGACCGGAGAGGGTATCTGTGATGAAGAGCAGCTTGCCTGCATTGCCGATTGTCATCGCGGCCGCGGGGCACCCGTTAGACCCGTTTTTCATGGACGGAGTTGTTGTTTTTTTTTGAGAGAAGCTGTAGGGAGGGCGGCAACATCTCGCCTTCGCGCCAAACCGCGCATGGTAGAAGCATAGCCCCGTGGGCTGAGGCGGCGTCTGTGGGGGATGGGCACCTCGTGGCAGCGCAGTGCTGTTGCGTAACTGCGAATATTTTGTCTGCCTCGGCAGCGAGCGCTGCGCAGTCTTCGAACTCGGATCTCGCCAAGGCCGCTTGCACTTGCTCCGGTAATTGGCTGAGGAATAACTCTCTGAAGAGAAAGCATTCTGGTTCAGAGCCGAGGAGTGTGAGCATTTGGCTCATCAGCTCGGAAGGTTTGGAGTCCCCGATCCCGGGCATAGCGAGCAGCCGATGGGCGCGCTCTGATTTTGTGAGCCCGAAAACCTGTAGCAACCACGCCTTGAGGGTCTCATACTTGCGGTCCATCGGGGGGTTCTCAAGAAGACTGACGATCCGCGAGGCGGTAGAGCCGTCGAGTGCGGAGACCACGTATAAGTATCGAGTCTGATCCTCAACGATGTCTTTCAGGGCGAACTGGGCTTCAACTTGGATGAACCACGAGGTCGCTTGTTGTTCCCAGAACTGTGGCAACTTCAACGAAACGGTGTTTGCCTCCATGCTGTGTTCCTTTTGCGAAATCTGTTCACAAAAGTCGGGGTCACCAATGTAGGAATGGTCAAATTCCTATCTAGAGGTTGAGTTCGATGCAGGCAATCAATCAAAAAGGTTTTTAATGTCAAACTAATGAGTTTAAACAGATTGATGCAAGAGAACTATGAATACTGGTCTTAACAGGTCGGAGGCTCCACGAGGACTGCCTGGGCGGTCCCGTGGATGGCGTCATGACGTCATCACGTTTTTCCCGTGTTTGGGTGATCACGTGATTAGCGGCATGACGTCATTGCGTTTGCCCGCGCTCTTAAAGGGACCGCGCACTGTACATGCAAACAGTATATACAATGGTACAGATTTAGTCTGTAGCTAACACATCGTTAAAGGGAATTATGTACAGTTGTTCAGAGTCCCTCAGTGGCTCTGCCACAGTGTTTTTAATTTTTTTAAATCTCCTCTAAACATACATGTCAATCTAAGTGACCAGCAAGAACTGGCCAACAGTCTCCAAAAGGCTGGCAGATCAAAAATGGCCCGAATAAAGGAATGAGGCTCACAATGCAGGATACAGGTTTGTCATAACTTAAAACGTATGTATACCCAAGATTTCATTGTTTTTTTGCATGGGAAAAACTTAAAGTGCACAAAATTGAGCTAAATATAAAATTACTGAAGCGTGTGCAAGCACCAAAGGCATAAGATTTATTTACTAGACAGTCTGGGTATTGTTCCCTATTCAGAAAATTTTGATTTTTGACACTTTATTTAGTGGATATTGCAGCATTTGGAGCCTGCTGTAATTCTGCCTTTCACCCCCAAAAAAATTGAATATTAATAGAAAAGTAGTTACAGGGACTTCAGCACAACTGGGTACAATTCCTTTCATTGGGAATCTACCACCAGATACAATGGGCTGAAATTTGCTGAACACTTGGCTGTAGGCCATTATTATGGTAAAGAAATTCCAGAAAATTATGGCGTGAGTGACTTATGCCATTACTTACACCACACCATAATTTCCTGAGACTTTGGCCCTGCTTCACAGAGACCTTCACTGACAAAGTTGAACAGCTAATTATCAACACACAACCCCCCCCGCAAATTAAAATCAATGGAAATTGAGTTAGGAACACAGTCCCTCGAGTCTGTTCCACCATTCAATGAGATCATGGCTGATCTGTGACTTAAATTAGTTGACTGAATTAATACCATTCTGATCGCCACAGTTAGACTGTTGCAGAATGGCAACGGGGGTGCTCAGTCTGTTTGCTGCAATCACAGCGATTGTAGTTTACTATTTAAATGAAGAAATACTTGTGTAGCCCTCAGTAGCTGCTTTTTGATTTTATTATTCAGAACGGCAGTTCTGACAGTGTCTAGGGTCACTGGTACAAAGTGCAAAGCAACAGAAATTATATATTTATATCTGGGGGAACGAGGTTCCAGTTCCTAGCCTTAAACTACCATCCAAATGTGACTTTTTTTATATGTAATTCAGATCGTAAATCCTATGCGCTGTGAATGTGGTCATTAGTGATCACAATGTTCCCATTTACACCTTATTACAATCCAAGTGGCAAATCAGAAATAGCACTGGGGCTACAGACTGCTTGAGCAACTGAAGACCTAAAGCCTCTGGTTTCTGTATTGTTCGTACAACCTCAATGGGAAGGGGGTGGGGAGGAGGGGGAGTCACTGTTTTGTCTAATGAACTAACTAGATAGATATAAAAACAATCCTTCAGGCGAATCATCTCTCTATAATTTGAATTTGTGCTTATTTCTGCCCATCAGTTCAACCTTTAAACATCTATTTTTTAAACACTTTTGGGCTTGAGTAGCACCACAATGCAGTGGGTTTTTACTTTCGCTACTGACCGCATCCTTCCCGACCCTATGCTCGCTGCAGCATTAAGAAATTGGCTCGGATTTTGCAGTGGATAAATGACAGCGAACTGTCAATGATCGCCGTCATTAACCCTCTGAAGCTGACCGTAACTTCAGGATTTAGTGCATGTGCATCTAAACGCGGAAATCCTGAAGTTGCAGTCAGTCATTCACTGCTCTGACACAGGCTGCACTGTGGACCCCCCTCCCCCATAGCCGGCAATCAGTGAAATCAGTGAAACTGACGGAAACTTGAGCTTTTCCGCACTAATATCGCTGTTAAATACTCCATTAAATGTTAAACCTTGTGGGAATAGGTGTATAATTGGGGTTTTAACAGCGTTTTGACTGCTAAACAACCGTTCTGGCCCTGAAAAACTAATTTTTATATTTGTGGAGTGTCAAATTGCTCCATTCTGATAAAAATTACAATTAAAAAAAAATTAAAGTTTGTTCATGATATTTCAGTTTTTCTCTTAACTTCAGTGTATGTCCCAATCGTTATTTCGCTCTCTGTAACATTTTTAAAAAGTGCAGATAATTCAGTGCTTTTCATTTCCTGGTTTGCTGTCTGTGAGAATTCTTCAATGTGATTGGCTGCATGGACAGCTTGTTGACGTCACTGTAGCTCTTCGCTGGGGATTCCCATTACAGAGCGCTACAATCAATCGCATGTCGAGAAAGGTAAACTTCTTGCCGCAGAGATCGTGAGATCTCTGTGGGCAGCTTTCATCGAGGTCAGCGGCGAACGCAAACTACGGGTGAATTCCAGGCCAATATGTTAACTTGTGAACTAAAACTTCATACAATAGGCATGTACCCAACCAGCAGTGCACTCTATATTCACAAGGGAAAACTGATTCACAATCGCATCAGTTCCTGTCCTAGACCCCATGGCAGCCTAAAAGCAGGTGAGAATGACCTAAAGTCAGGGTATGCTGATTTAAATATTTGTAATCATTTTTATTTTCAAGCAGCTCTAGGAGAATTAAGGTTGAATCAATATCATTGAAACTAAACCATAGAACTGAGTTCCAATAAAGGTTACACACAAACACTGACTAGTCTTTTTTTTTGGATTCTGTGCAATACAAACATTTTTTAAAACCCTAAACTATATGAAACAAGAAATTACTGTTGCCGATAATAGTGGGCAAATGATTAATGAGTTTGTATGATATTCCCTTCATTATTTTAATGGAAGCAATTGCCCATTTAAATGAATGGATTAATATATCTGTTAAAACAGTGGACTGAGGAACGTTAAATGAACAGCTCTAGCACATATTGCTCTTTAGATCCTATCCAAATATTTTTCTTTTGTACTTGAAATAAATATAATTACAGATCAAAATCATTAAAAAAAATTGAACTACAGAAAAATGTGATTTTAAGGAAAAGGCTAGGAACTAAATTTGTGTTCTCAATGGACCTGACTGCCTCCAGCCTAGGGTTCACAATCTAATACAGTCTTACTGGTTATTAATGTCACTCCTCACAGGTTGACCACTTTCATACAGATAATGAGCGCTCTTTCCCCAGTTACTGCACAACAACAAAGGGATTTTCTACCAGGAGCACATAAGCAAACTGATACAGCTGTCAAAGCTGCAGAATATAGCTGGGCATTGCACTCGCACACAAAAAGGCCAACAGTCTGCATCACACATCATAGCAGTACAATCCCAAGTATGGAATCTCAATATAAATATATTGTGAAAGTCAGCATCACAGCAACTTTACTCCTTGTTTTAATTCCTGAGAATTCCAAAAGTGCAATGACAGGAAGGTTCAAATAAAGCCAATTGTTCATCTGCGCCAAGGAAATGTGCTCCCTGTGATAGATAGATCGATAGATAGATAGATAGATAGATAGATAGATAGATAGGCAGATAGATAGGCAGACAGACAGACAGATAGATAGATAGATAGATAGATAGATAGATAGATAGATAGATAGGCAGATAGATAGGCAGACAGACAGACAGATAGATAGATAGATAGATAGATAGATAGATAGATAGATAGAGAGAGAGATAGATAGTAGATAGATATTCTTTGGAAACAAACACTGACTCTAAAAAAGCAGGAGTTGAACTTAAAACTTTTCTCCCTCAAATTTGTGCACAAGCAACTGCGGAAGAAGTTAGGTCTGAATGCTCGGTTCTGGGCCCACCCTCCAACTGGTCTGATTTCCCTCCATCTGATCTGATTGTTTCTGATGGGTTGGGTTAGAATCTGATCGGTCCTGACAGGATACAGTCTTGCCTGTCCCCCTCCACACCACTGATCTGACTGATTCTAATCACCTCCCGTCCCAACTTCCAACACATCTGATCAGTTGATGGTGCCAATGTCCAATCTCAGTACAAAAATTTGTTTTTCTTGTGAAATACCAAGCTGACAAATTGGTGGAAGTGTTGACTATCAACTAAAAACATTGATAGTCGCCTGTATGTCTAAAGAAGACTCATTCACACTATTAGAAAGGATATTTGTGAAGGACAAAATTTTTCCATGCATTGTAAGAAAGAAAGAATGAACTTGCATTTATATAGCACCTGTCACGATCTCAGGACTTTCCAAAGCGCTTTACAGCCAATGAAGTACTTTTGAAGTGTAGTCACTGTTGAAATGTAGGAAACATTATGGAAACATATATGGAGCTGTGAATTTTAAAATAAGCTTTCCATCCCCACCCCCCTCTTTGCTAAAGGTAATGACTTATGCCTCTGCAGGTGCTAGCAACCCTCCAGTATCTTGTGTATGGGCATAGGCAGTGAGAGTGGACAGGCTATTAAAACTGCCAAATCTGATCATGTCCTCACCCAAAATCCTCACACTTTAATAATGATCTGGTGCAAGAACCAAGGTTGATTTTTGCCTTTCCTAGCTCAGGGATACTGTGACCAATTCTACTCTCTCTACCAATGCTCCAGTTAAGATCAATTAACTTAGTATAGATCAGGGACTGAACCTGTGATCTTTCTGACCTGTGTGGTTCAAAACCACACCAAGTGGTGCACTTAACTGTGACTTAGTTAACAGTAAATTTATCCAGAAAAAGCCCAGGCAATATTTGAGCAATTACAGTTGGTGTATGACAGTAAATTAAATTGACAAGTGAATATTTTTTCAAACACTTACAAAGCAATGACACTTCAGGTCAGGAGAGTTACACAATGGAAATCTGATCATGAACATTAAGGCATTTATTTGACAAACAACTGCTTACTTTTGCCTGATGTGGCTGGTAAGGTTTCATTCAAGGTTCACACTGAGGGAGCAGAGATTAAAGTGGAGCACTAATGGATTTCCCAGGGAGTGTAGGATGACCAAAGCGGCTTTGTATATATTTTGAGAGCTGATAGTGTAAGATAACAACATTTTTAATTCTACAGACTACAAAGATCTGAGGTTTTTATTTCAAGAATTTTAAAATCAGCGTTGTCAACATGCCAATTTAACAAATCAACAACAACAACAACAACAACTTGTATTTATATACTGCCTTTAATGTAGTAAAACATCCCAAGGCGCTGCACAGAAGTATCATAAGACAAAAATTTGACACCAAGCCACATAAGGAGAAATTAGGGCAGGTGACCAAAAGCTTGGTCAAAGAGGTAGGTTTTAAGGAGCATCTTAAAGGAGGAAAGAGAGGTAGCGAGGCGGACAGATTTAGGCAGGGAATTCCAGGGCTTAGGGCCCAGGCAACAGAAGGCACGGCCACCAATGGCTGAGCGATTATAATCAGGGATGCTCAAGAGGGCAGAATTAGAGGAGCGCAGATATCTCGGGGGGTTGTGGGGCTGAAGGAGATTACAGAGATAGGGAAGGGCAAGGCCATGGAGGGATTTGAAAACAAGGAAGAGAATTTTGAAATCGAGGCACTGCTTAACCAGGAGCCAGTATAGGTCAGCAAGCACAGGGCAGCCGAGTTTTGGATGACCTCAAGTTTACGTAGGGTAGTATGTGGGGGCCCAACCAGAAGTGCGTTGGAATAGTCAAGTAACAAAGGCATGGATGAGGGTTTCAGCAGCGGATAAGTTGAGGCAAGGGCAGAGATGGGCGATGTTATGGAGATGGAAATAGGTGGTCTTAGTTATGCTGTGGATATGTGGTCGGAAGCTCATTTCAGGGTCAAATATAACACCTGACAAACAAGAGCTGACCAACAGTTTCATTAAAACTGGCATAGCCCATCCAAAAAACTGGCAACTCCAAAACAACCCTGAATATAAACGCAGGACATGTGAAAACAAGTAATTGTACTGAGAGTGCAATAGGCCCCCCTATTTTGATAGGGGTCTATTCCGGAAAATGTTTGCTACACAACAATTTATTCGGGTTGTTTTACTGTATTTTGAAGTCTATACTGAACATGGGCATTGTACTTTTATTTTATTTGAAATTGTTTCCTCAATTTTATTGAATATTATTCTCTATTTGGGAATTCATTTTTTTCTCGCAGTAGCATGAGAAAATATATTATTGGAAGAAAAAAATGTTTATTTATTTTCTTCTTTTAAAATAAACTTGCCTAATAGCAATTAAGGGATTTGTACTCAGTCTTGTTGATCATTTCCAATTAGGACAGTGGATGGCAAATTTAGAGTTGTACACACTTCTTCCAACAACTGTCTCCTCCCCCTCCTCTGCAGGTCAAGCTGGAACTCTTCTGCCAGCCCTTGAGCAAGCTAGTATTCTTCAGCCCAGCTCAAGTTTCTGCTCTTCTCACCCTCCAACTCCCCCTCCCCCACCAGCTCATACTGGCACTTTATCCTTTGCCCGCTCAGTTCATGCTAACACACAGACCGAGCCAATGATGGGGCCCCCAGCAGAGGACAGAAGTTCTCCCCTCAGACCCAACTGGTTTTCTGGCACCAAGGTTGATTTTGGTGGAGGGAGTGGAGAGATAGCAGATGCGCTGACATCCTCAGAGAGGGCAACACTTGTTGCTGCCACTCCCATTGGCCTGGGGCTCATCACTTCCATTCATCACCGGGTGAGCAGACGGCAGAAGATTAGTGATGCCTTGAAAGCACCTATACATTTTCTCCATCAATCTCTCCAAGGCAGAGCACAGGTTTGAGCCTCCTTCTTCTTCTTAGGCAGTCGCTCGGAACCGAGGATGACTTGCTTCCACATTAAAAATGAGTTCTCAGGTGACTGATGAGTCCAATGCGGGACCTACAGTCTCTGTCACAGGTGGGACAGATGGTGGTTGAAGGGGCGGGAGGGTGGGGTGCTTGGGTTGACGTGTGCTCCTTGCGCTGCTTGCGCTTGGCTTGCGCTTGCTCCCAGTGAAGAGACTCGAGGTGTTCGTCGCCTTCCTGGATGCTTCTCCTCCACTTTGTGCGGTCTTGGGCCAGGGATTCCCAGGTGTCGGTGGGGATGATGCACTTTTTCAAGGAGGCTTTGAGGGTGTCCTTGAAGCGTTTTCTCTGCCCACCTGGGGCTCTCTTGCCGTATCGGAGTTCCGAGTAGAGCTCTTGTTTTGGGAGTCTCATATCGGGCATGCGGACGATGTGACCCATCCATCGGAGCTGATCGAGTGTGGTCAAAGCTTCGATGCTGGGGATGTTGGCCTGAGCAAGAACACTGACGTTGGTGCGCCTATCCTGCCAATGGATTTGCAGGATCTTGTAGAGGCAGCGTTGGTGGTACCTCTCCAGTGCTTTGAGGTGCCTGCTGTACATGGTCCATGTCTCTGAGGTATACAGGAGGGCGGGATTCACTACTGCTCTGTAGACCATGAGCTTGGTGCCAGGTCTGGTGCTTGGTGCTAGAGTCTGCATGGCAGCCATTTGAGCTTCCACCAAAGCTGCAAAGGCTGTGAATATTTACTCTTGTTGCGAGGGCCTAGCTGCAGACAATCTGGAGGTGGCCACACTCTCCAAGGTAGGCTGCAGATGACCTGGAAGATAACACCACACAGGCTGGAAATGAACTCCTTCACCCTTTTAGCCATGATGGTAGGAGTCCTTGGCTGGCCATCCAATACCTGCTATAACTTCTTGTGTAAAGCAAGACATTTTCTTCTCATTGCAGGGCCCTTGAAGTCTGCATCTGTGTCATCCGCAGCAGAGATGGAGAGGACCTTGCCCTCCAGTGAGCCGTCTCCTGGCTGTCTCTGCCACCACTACCTGTTCCTGTGCACTAGTGCTAGGTACATCAAGCCCCCTCTACCTCACTCTCCAACCCAGCTGTGGTGCCAATCTCTGTACTGGTGCTTGGGAGTGATGGAGTGCCTCCTGAGAACGATTCTCCTCCTCCGAGATGTCCTCCACTGGGGACTCAAGCTGAGAAGGACCTAGAGGAAAGGGACAAGAGTTAGGATGGCATTGGGAGGCTTCACAGTTGCAGAGAATGTAATTTGGGGTAGTGAAGCTGTGATTTCTCAGAGATTCATGAAGGGGTGCAAGTAATAGTCACAGGCCCTGTTCACAGAAGCTCCCTGCCTTGAAATCTCCTATCCTGACAGCTCTGGCGGGGCCACTGGTCTGCAGCGCTTGCTGCTCCAGCTGCAACAGCACCGTGAGATTAGGTGTTCATACCACGGTCTTACTCTTTTCCCTAGTGTTGTCCGCTATCTTGTCCTGCAGAGGGAGAGGACAAGAGTATCTCCTATAAAGGAGAGTGCAGGCATTAGGAGCTTCTGCTTGCTGTGCAGATGCTGAGAGGGAGAAGCAAGAGACAATCTGGATGGGGAGGCGTTAGATGGAAAGCAGGACTGTAGAGTGTGGTGAGGAGGGAACCATGAGAGAAGTTGATGATTGTGCAAAGGTTAGCAAGTAGTATGAGAATGATGTTGGTGGTTGCTACGTAGGGAGCAAGGAAGAGGTGAGTGTGTGTTTGTATTGAGATTGAGAAGTAGTACAGTGTGGCCTTGTACTGGGTGGTGAAAGATGTGATGGAGGAGAGGGAATAGTTGTGAATGGTGTGGGAGGTAGGACTGTTGCCATGTGTGGATGAGAGAGCTGGAGAAATGAGGAGCTGTACTCACCCTTGCCACCCTTGAGAGGTCATTGAAGCATATCCTGCACTGGATCCAGGTCCTGGAGGTGACCCTTCTGCAGCTATGCAATGTTTCTCCATGCCTGGTGGACTTTGTGTATCAGGACCCTCCTGCCACTGGCTGGAAAGAGAACTTCTCGTCTCACCCTGACCTCTTCCAACAGGACCCCCCAGAGAGTCATCAGAGAACTCATTTCCTCTTCCAGAAATGAAAATGTGAAATGTTGTAGGAGAGAATGCACCCTCTTAAATAAGCCTCTGGTTGACCACCAGAAATTGGGCTTGCGATGTGGGCGGGTTTCCTGGATCAATGAATTGAGTGGGAAACCTGCCAGTAAGATTTTAATGAGGAGCAAGAGTTCAAATAACCCAGGTCTGTTTTCTGAGGCAGCGAGTGAGATTTGCAATCAACCTGCTACTCACCCACCCAAAACCGTGGGTGCGTAGGTGTTACAAATCAAGGCCCAAGTCTTTTCTTTACTGAAATAAAATCACGTTTTGTACCTAAGGGGGACCTGTTATAAATCTCATCATCATCAAGAAACTACTCATGAAATAATGCTGGACCGCCAGCTGGTGGCGCTGTCCAAGGAGTATAAATACTCAGGCGTGGTCCCAGCTTTTCAGGGACATTTTGTAAGACAGGAACTAGTGAAGTACAACTAGGCCTCCATGTTCTGAAACAAGTTGATTAAAGCCTTGCTTTATACTCAAACCAAGTGCGTAGTGAGTTTAATTATGTCAGGACCTATTACATATTTTCTAATCATTCGGTTTTTGAGTAGGCGAGCAGCTTTTTTGCCCCTAGTTCATACTGCTCGCACATTGTCTACTGAAATAGTTTCTGTTTGCAAAATGTCAATGCGTATTTGATTTCTGAAGTGATGAAGTGTGCACCGCCCAAGATTCACCTCAGAGCAGCATTGCCTGAAGAGAGCACAGTGCTGAGGGCAGGTAGCAGTGTGTTCTACTGGATGCACTTGCAATTCCCTCCGAATTAACACAACCCAATGTTTAAAGAAAACAAAATGGTCATGGTTTTAGCCATTTGGAGATGATTGTGGATGTAATAACTGAAACAGTTGAAGGAAGGATTTCTGTGGTGACTAAAATGTTGGCAGCAGAAAGGAAGAATATTGCTGGCCAATGTGAGTGAAGTATTTGTAACAATACTCATTTTCAAATGTAGGACCAGGTTTGGTGTACTGTATTTTAGATCTGTACATCAATTGTAAATATTTTTAAGCCATAATGGCCTAGAAATTCAGTATAGCCACGTTCGGGGCGCTACAGTCGGGCGGCCGCTAAAGTTTGCGCCCGGCGCAAGTTCGCGCCACCTTCGCCGATATTCAGTCGCATCGCCCCAAGAGGTTGCTGCTGCGCTGAAACAGGCGATGCACGACTATCATTAGGCGCTAAGCTGGCGGTCCGGGGCGATACCCCCGAGGGCGGGCGCAGCGCAGGTGCGGCGAGTTGCTGATTGACGGCAGACACTCTGGCGCCGGTCAGCTCTTAAAGGGGCAGGGTGGACTTGTCTGGCTGCCATGCCCTGCGCACTGCAGCCCTGAAGCAAGGCCTGACCAATGCTGGTTCATCAGTTCTACGCCCTGGACCATGGGGAAGCCCGCTATTCTTCCAAATCCCATTGTACGCTCTTGCTGCTTGTCCAGGGTCATGGGGAAGGAGATGTACTGACGTCTCCTTCTGAAAAGGGCATTGTTCACCTGTCGGATGCAGCAATGTACCGCGAACTGGGAGATGTTGGCAATGTCCCCAGTAGCGGATTGGAAGGAGCCGGTGGCATAGAAGTTGAGAGCCACCGTCACCTTCACTGCCACCGACAGAGACGTCCTGCTCCTCAGCTGTGGCTGCAGATCTCTGCGAAGCAGGTGGCAGATCTCAGTGACCACCTCCCTTCTGAATCGCAGCCTCCGAATACACTGCTCCTCAGACATGTTCAGATATGAGAACTGCTGGCGGTATACCCTGGGTGGGTAAGGCCTCCTGTGCCGACACCTGTTGGCCCTTCTCCGTCTGGCCATGACTGGCACTCTCTCACGGCGTCTCTGATCCCTTTGAATGCAATGCAGAAAGCCAACGTTTCCACCCATTGTAGCCCCCATTACAGTATATGTGGCGACTCAAGGCTATGGCACTGAAAGTGAAATCCAAGTGCAAAGCTCTGGCCTGAAGCCAGAAGTACCTGTGCGAGCGCTGAGTCAAAGCAGAAAGCTCTCTGCCTTTGTCTCTCACACAGAAGGATTGGCACAAACTGGCTGTCACTTATAATGCAGGAGGAGTCCCCTTTAAATAGCGCCGCCCGCACCCCGCAGCGACTGGGAACCGTTCCCCTCTACCAGTCGCTGGGGGCGCCAGGCGCAAAGAAGGGCGGCGCCACTGAAGTTCCGGTTTGGGGCGCACAAAGGGCGTTGCACGATGAAATGACGTCAGGATCTGCGCGCGCAGCTGAGCGCGCACAAAGACTTTGCGCCGATGCTAAATCTCGAGTGAAGTTGGGGAGAGGCGCAGATCGCGCTGCGCCCGGCCGCTAGCCGCCTACCGCCCAACATCTCCTCCTCCTAAGGTGCCACCGGCTGGCGCAAGCAACTGAATTTCTAGGCCAATGTTCGATGTGCTCTGTCTTTGCTGGTCCTTGGCAATGTTTTCAATGTCGGAAGTAATTTTTTAATGATTGCATGCTAGCCAATCCTGATGAGTAAAAAGTCCTTTTTGATTGGTAACTTTAGGAAGTGCCTTCTCCCTAGATCCAGCACTTCAGACATGCCTGGGAGCCAATCTTGAAACCTCTGACCCGGGAGGGGGAAATCACTCCCAGCTGGAATCTGCTGCATACTTGACAAGTAGAGGCCTTTCAGCAGTCTGGCTATTCCAGATTGGCTTTCCAACTGGTTTAAAAATATTGCCCACATTGAAGTGAACAGAATCACTCCAGGGTGCGATCAGCTCGTCCCAATAGTGGTCGTCAATAGTCTGGCTCTGAGGAGAAAGAAACCTGAAATTATGGGTTTTCATCTGATGGGAAATTCAACAGTAGGTTGGTGCTGGTATTATGTGCATTTATTCATTTTTTTAAATCATAGAAATAAGTAGTATTGCCTGTAGACTTTTCTTCCTCTTGTTAACTGTTTTCATGAAAAAAATATTTGGCCATCTTTTTTTGCTTGTGTTTACAAATATACAAGCTCTGAATTTTACTTGAGGCAGGAATCAGGCGGAGAGAGCAAATCACCCTGACCTCGGCAGTGTACGGCCTGGGTGATTTTAACTTCCAGGCCTCATCTGCATACCCCCAGTCAGCTGCCCATCTGAAACCGCCACTGGGGAACGAAGAAATGGTCCCCAGCACTCAGGTAAGTCGCAGGGGAGTGGTTTCGGGAGGGCCTGGTGATCAGGAAGGGAGGGGAGCCTAGGGTAGGGGAGGCCTAAACTTTCCTTGTGGGGTCCAGATTAGCGCTCCTGTTCCTCCTGCCCACAAAAGGAAAGTTAAAAAAGATGTTTAAAAACTTGCCTGTTGGTGCCTCTTCTGGCCTGGACTCTTTTTCCCGTTAAATTGACCTAGTAGGAAAGCCACAACCACTTCCCCGCTCAGGCCACTAGTTAAATGTCATCAGCGTCCGATCAGCATATTTAAAGGACCACACCAGTTTCTGGTAGGTGTCCTTCCTGCCTGTTTAGAAGAGTGGGTTAAAATAGAAGACTGTGGGAAGGGAGCAGGACGTTGTCGGGTAAGTCTCCTGGGTGATTTTAACTGCCTGTCTGCCTGCCTAATTTCCACTGGGCAGGGAGGATTAAATCATCCCAACAGTGTGATGTTTTAAATTGCATTATTTGTGTATAATTCCATGAAATCCTGATCAACTAGTGAGTATCCTCCTCGGGCAGGAATTAAATGGGGTATCCCTGGAGGTCAAACTGGCTCCAAGATGACAATCCTGGCAGTGAAAGTTCAGAACCAAGTCAGCCCTCTGTGGCAGACTTGGTAATCTGATACCTGAACCAGGAAGGTACACAGTATTCCAGGGCACTGTTAATGATTGACCAGCCAGTCTGGCTCACTAACGGCACCTGGAGGGGTAGGCCTTTCACTGGGGCTGGGATCCGTCTTATAGCTTCAGCAAATACCCTAAAAGGTAAGGTTGTCCTTGCTGAATGTGGTGATTATTCCTTGATTAGTAAAAGTATTGTGATTCGTTGTTTGTTAACTGCCTTGGGATATGTGTTGTAATCTCATTGGTAGTTGATGATCACATGATGTGTTGTGGATACCTTAAATTCAGTCCTTTTCTAGCTTAGTTGGGACTGGATGTGGAAAGATATGCTGCTGATTTTAAAGTTAATAAAGCCTAGCTTTGGAAGGCAAATCTATTCTTTATTTCAATTTATTAACTTTATGTTAGAATGGAGCGATATCTTCAACCAGAACGATTCAAGGCTGACCCCAATTCTGCTGGAGTGGATGATAAATGGAAACATTGGTATTGTACATTTAAAAACTTTTTGGGCGTGTTGGATCAAGAGGCTCTAAATAAGCTGAATATGCTGATCAACTTCAAAGGTAGTAATCTCTGGATTGCTACCAGTGCCACGAGCTAATAAGATTAGAGAGAGTAAGATAGATAAGCTAAATACGTGGCTTGAGCAGTGGTGCAAGGGAGAGGGATTTAAATTCTTGAGGCATTGGAACCAGTTCTTGGGGAGGAGTGACCTGTACCAAGGGGACGGTCTACACCTGAACTGTGAGGGAGCCGATGTCCTCGGGGTAATATTTTCTAGGACGGTTCGGGAGGATTTAAACTAATTTGGCAGGGGGATGGGAACCTAGGTAGTGGAAAAGAGGGAAGTCATATGAAGTCAGAAATAGATGGTAGAAAGGTGAGAAGCAATAAGCAAAGGAGAGAAACACAAAGGGCCAAACTAATTCATAATGAGAGTGTGAAAAAAGCAAGCCTGAAGGCTTTGTATCTTAATGCTAGAAGCATTAGGAACAAGGTGGATGAATTAGTTGTGGAAATAGAGGTAAACAAGTATGATTTGATTGGGATTACAGAAACGTGGCTGCAGGGTGGGCAAGGCTGGGAACTTAACATCCAGGGATATACAATATTTAGGAAGGATCGGCAAAAAGGTAGGGGAGGTGGGGTAGCATTGCTGGTAAAGGAGGGGATTAATGCAATGGAAAGGAAGGATATTAACTCGGATGAAACGGAATCTGTATGGGTAGAAATGAGAAATAGCAAGGGGAGAAAAACGTTAGTGGGTGTGATATATAGGCCTCCAAATAGTAATATGGAGGTGAGGGAAGGCATAAAAAGGGAAATTAGAGAAGCGTGCGATAAGAGCACAGCTGTCATCATGGGTGACTTTAATTTACATATTGATTGGACTACCCAAATTAGTAAAAATTCTGAGGAGGAGGAATTCCTGGAATGTTTTCGGGACGGTTATCTGGACCAATATGTCGAGGAGCCGACTCGAGATCAGGCCATTTTAGACTGGGTATTGTGCAATGAGAAGGGACTTATCACCAATCTTCTTGTACGAGGCCCCTTGGGTCAGAGCGATCATAATATGATCGAGCTCTCAGTCGAGATGGAGAGTGAGGAAATTGAATCAGAGACTAAGGTCCAGAACTTAAATAAAGGGAATTACGAGGGTATGAGACGGGAATTGGGTAAGATTGATTGGGTGGTGTTTCTGGGGGGATTGACAGTGGATAGACAATGGCAAGCATTCAAAGATAGAATGGAAGAATTCCAGAACATGTTTATACCGGTTTGGCATAAAAATAAACCTAAAAAGGTGACTCAACCGTGGATAACGAGGGAAATTAGGGACAGCATAAAATAAAAAAAAAAGGGCATATCAACTGGCAAAAAAAAGCACCAGACCGGAAGATTGGGGGCAGTACAGGATACAGCAGAAGAGGACAAAGGGATTAATCAGGAAGGGGAAAATAGAATACGAAAGTAAACTTGCAGCAAAAATAAAGACAGACTGCAAAAGCTTTTATCGGTATATCAGGAGGAAAAGACTGGTAAAATCCCAAGTCGGTCCCCTGCAGTCCGATTCGGGAGAATATATAATGGAGAATAAGGAAATGGCAGACCAATTAAACTCATACTTTGGTTCTGTATTCACAAAGGAGGACACAAATAACCTCCCAGGAATATCGGCAAACATAGGGACTAATGAGAGGGAGGAGCTGACAGAAATTAGTATCTCTAGGGATATGGTGTTGGGTAAGTTGAGGGGACTGAAGGCCGACAAATCCCCGGGGCCTGATAAACTACATCCTAGGGTACTTAAGGAGGTGGCCCTGGAGATAGCAGATGCTCTAAGGATCATCTTCCGGAACTCCATTGACTCGGGAACAGTACCCGTGGATTGGAGGGTAGCTAATGTTACCCCAATATTTAAAAAGGGGGGTAGAGAGAAAGCAGGGAATTATAGACCAGTAAGCCTTACATCGGTTGTGGGCAAAATGCTAGAGTCCATTATTAAGGATAAAATAGCGGAGCACTTGACAAATGGGGAAAGGATCGGACAGAGTCAACATGGATTTACAAAGGGTAAATCGTGTTTGACTAATCTGCTGGAATTTTTTGAGGAAGTAACTGGTAAAATAGATGGGGGAGAGCCAGTGGATGTGGTGTACCTTGACTTCCAGAAAGCCTTCGATAAGGTTCCACACAAAAGATTGTCATGCAAAATTAAGGCTCATGGGATTGGGGGCAAAGTATTAACGTGGATAGAGAACTGGCTGGCGGATAGAAAACAGAGAGTTGGAATAAACGGCTCGTTTTCAGAGTGGCAGGCAGTGACCAGCGGGGTGCCGCAAGGATCTGTCCTGGGACCCCAGCTGTTCACAATATATATAAATGATCTGGATCAGGGAATTGGATGCAATATTTCCAAATTCGCTGACGACACTAAACTAGGAGGAGGGGTGGGCTCTGATGAGGATGTCAGGAGGCTACAGTGCGATTTGGACAGGTTGGGGGAATGGGCGGATACGTGGCAGATGCACTATAATGTGGATAAATGCGAGGTTATCCACTTTGGGGGTAAAAACAGGAGGGTAGATTATTATCTAAATGGCAATAGATTGGGAGATGGGGAAGTGCAGAGGAACCTGGGTGTTCTTGTGCACCAGTCACTGAAGGAGAGCATGCAGGTGCAACAGGCGATTAAGAAGGCAAATGGTATGTTGGCCTTCATATCAAGGGGGTTCGAGTATAGGAATAGGGATACCTTACTACAGCTGTACAAGGTGCTGGTGAGACCGCATCTGGAGTATTGTGTACAGTTTTGGTCGCCCCATCTGCGGAAGGATGTTCTTGCCATGGAAAGAGTGCAACGGCGATTCACCAGGCTGATACCTGGAATGGCGGGAATGACCTACGAAGAGAGATTAAATAGTTTGGGCTTGTACTCACTGGAGTTTAGAAGATTGAGAGGGGATCTCATCGAAACATATAAAATTATGGCAGGCCTGGACAGGCTGAATTCAGAGAGAATGTTTCCAATGGCCAGGGAGCACAGAACCAGGGGCCACAGTCTAAAAATAGCGGGCAAATCATTTAAAACAGAGATGAGGAAGAATTTCTTCACTCAAAGAGTGGTGAGCCTGTGGAATTCCCTGCCACAGAGGGCTGTGAAGGCTAATTCAATAAATATTTTCAAGAGAGAATTGGATATATTTCTGAAGGCTAAGGGGATTAAGGGTTACGGAGAAAAGGCGGGGACGGGGTACTGAACTGGTAAGATCAGCTATGATCTCAGACGAGGATCAGCCATGATCTCATTGAATGGCGGAGCAGGCTCGAAGGGCCGAATGGCCTACTCCTGTTCCTATCTCTATGTTACTATGTTACTAACTACATTGACCCGGATGTATATAAATATATTTTGCACTGTAAAACTTATGAAGAGGCTATTTCTACATTGGAAAAGATTTTTGTTAAACCAAAGAATGAGGTATTTGCACGTCATCTTCTATCTGCCCGTAGGCAGCAGGTGGGAGAATCTTTGGATACTTATTTACAAGCACTTCGGTGCCTTAGTGTTGACTGTAATTATAAGGCTGTGACGGCTGAAGAATATAAGGACGAATCGGTACGGGATGCTTTTATTAATGGATTACTGTCTAGATCAATTCGTCAGCGGTTGTTAGAAAATAAGACTCTGGATCTTAAAAGTGCTTTTGAGCAAGCTTCTACATTGGATGTGGCTCAGAGAAGTTCGGATTCTTATGCTCTTTTTAATCGGCCTGCGACTATGGTTTCGGCAGTTTCGGATGAAAAGGAATTATGTGGACTTAATGGGAGTGGTTTACTAGATTTTGAAACAGTTTCTACTTCGGCGGCCGTTGCCTCTAGGATTCAGAAGTGTTATTTTTGTGGGAATATCCGGCACCCTCGTCTGAAGTGTCCTGCTCGGGAGGCTGTGTGTAGTAAATGCGGCAAGAGAGGTCATTATGCACGTGTGTGCAAATCATCAGGTTCAATTACCTTCCCTTCTCCTGGTGTGGGAGGGTCTTCCTCCACTACCTCTTCTGTGACTATTCAGCCTTTAGATAGGGCATTTATTGCATCAATTTCTGCTGCATTTGCTCATGGCCTAAATAAAGCTATAGTTACGGCTCAAGTTAATGGGTTGGAAGTGAAGGCCCTTATAGATACGGGCAGTACTGAGAGTTTTATAAGTCTTCAGTTTGCGAAGGAGAAGCATTTGAAAATTTCGCCTGTTACGTATCAGGTGTGTATGGCTCAGACGACCCTTACTTCACAAATAGCTGGTTGTTGCTTTGTGAAAATGGTTCTTCTGGGTAATACGTATACTGATATACGCCTATCTGTTTTGCCTAATCTCTGTGCGGATATTTTGATTGGACATGATGTGCTTCAGTTACACGAGTCTCTTAGTCTTTCATTTGGAGGGACTAAGCCACCTTTATCTATTTGTGGATTAACCTCTTTATCTATTCCTCCATTGTCACTTTTTTCCAATTTGATGTCGGATTGTAAGCCAATTGCTACCAAGTCAAGAAGATATAGTAGTCAGGATAGAGAATTTATTAATTCTGAAGTTCAACGTCTCTTATTGGAAGGAATCATTGAACCTAGTTGTTCGCCTTGGCGAGCACAGGTAGTTGTCACGACTAATGAGAGACACAAGAAACGAATGGTGATAGACTATTCCCAAACTATTAATAGGTATACTCAATTAGACGCGTACCCTTTACCTAAGATTGATGAGCTTATCAATAAAGTATCTCAGTATAAAGTTTTTAGCACTATTGATTTAAAGAGTGCTTATCATCAGATTCCTATTGTTAAGAAGGATCAACCATATACGGCCTTTGAGGCTGGTGGAAAGCTGTATCAGTTTTGCCGAATACCATTTGGTGTTACTAATGGTGTTGCTTGTTTTCAACGGGCAATGGATGCTTTTATAAGTGATAACTCCCTCTCTGACACCTTTTCATACTTAGATGACATCACAGTGTGTGGCAAATCAAGGGTGGAGCATGATTCTAATTTAAAAAGATTCCTTCAAGCTGCGGAAAAAGTTGGTTTAACTTTTAACAAAGAGAAATGTATCTTTTCGACTACTGAGGTAAATCTATTGGGGTATATTATTTCGGGAAATAAGATTAAACCAGATCCAGAACGTCTGCGACCATTGATCGATTTACCTTGTCCTACTAATTCTAAGGCTTTGCAACGAGTTGTTGGACTGTTTTCTTATTATTCTAATTGGATTGCAAATTTTTCACAGAAGATCCGGCCTCTTATTCGGGTTACGACATATCCTCTATCATGGGAGGCCAGGACATGTTTTGAGAATTTTAAAAAGGATATTTTAGGAGCAGTTGTGCATTCCATTGATGAGCAGGTTCCCTTTGTGATTGAGACGGATGCTTCGGATTTTGCAATTGGGGCTACTTTGAACCAAAATGGAAGACCTGTGGCCTTTTTCTCACGTACTTTGAATAATAGTGAAAAAAGACATTCCTCAATAGAAAAAGAGGCATACGCAATAGTAGAAGCATTGCGTAAATGGAGACACTATTTATCGGGGCGACATTTCACGTTGGTAACTGATCAAAAATCTGTGTCCTTTATGTTTGATGTTAAACATTTTGGAAAGATTAAAAATGATAAAATAATGAGATGGAGGATTGAGTTGGCATGTTACCATTTTGACATAGTTTATCGTCCGGGGAAGGATAATGTTGCTGCTGATGCACTGTCGAGGGCTTATTGTTCTGTGATTCACGGAGATACGCTTATTAATCTTCACAATGCCTTATGTCATCCTGGGGTTACGAGGATGATACACTTTGTACGCAGTAAGAACTTGCCTTTTTCAGTTGAAGACGTCAAGCGGATGACTTCATCATGTTCTATCTGTGCTCGGTGTAAACCGAATTTCTTTAAGCCTCAACGAGCTCATCTTATAAAGGCTACTTCTCCTTTTGAACGTTTGAGTGTTGATTTTAAGGGACCTCTTCCTTCAACTACCCAAAACAGATATATATTTACTGTTGTGGACGAGTTTTCAAGGTTCCCTTTTGCTTTTCCTTGTGCAGATGTATCAGCTGCTACAGTTATTAAATGTTTGACTCAACTTTTTGTCATCTTTGGGATGCCTGCGTATATCCATTCGGATCAGGGAAGTTCTTTTATGTCTTCCCAGTTGAAGGAATACCTTCAGAGTCGGGAATTTCTACTAATAGAACTACCCCGTATAATCCCCAGGGTAATGGACAGTGTGAACGATACAATGGGGTGATCTGGAAGGCAGTTATGTTGGCGTTGACATCCCGGAACCTTAAGAATACACAGTGGGAAATGGTGCTGCCTGATGCCCTGCATTCCATTAGATCATTGCTTTCAACGGCTACTAATGTGACCCCCCATGAAAGGCTCTTTAACTATCCGCGGAGATCTACTACGGGATATTCGGTACCTTCATGGCTCACTATGCAGGGACCTGTGTTGCTTCGACGTCATGTTAGATTGTCAAAATATGACCCCTTGGTGGAGGAGGTGGAGCTGTTGGAGGCAAATTCCCAATATGCTCATATTCGATTCCAAGATGGGAAAGAAAGTACTGTTTCAATTAAAGACTTGGCTCCTTGTGGGGGCCAGCCCTCTTCTGAGAATATTAATAATGGTTATGATTCGGATAATGTGGATGCTGTTACAGATACTACGAATATTTCCAATCCGATTGCAGATAATCATACTTCTATTAGTCAGCCTTTGATAGATGTTTATGACCGTCCTAGTTCATCTTCTGATGGGATTTCTAATCCGGAAACCGTTGAGAATCGGGATATGGATAGCCTTCCTGTTGAAGATACTTCTGTGCCTTCTGGCGTGGGAGGGCAAGGAATTTCACCAAGGTTAAGAAGGTCGACACGAACAAGATATCCGGTCGACCGATTGAAAATGGACTTTTAAATTGATAGTAATGTTTTAAAAATTGTTGTTCATTTAGTATTGTGTTATGTAAATAGTTTTATTCTCGTGCATAGTTTAGTTTTAAATAATTAATTGTAAATTGTAAAAGTTATTAGGTTGGAGTATATTTTAAAAGGAAGGGTGAATGTGGTGATTATTCCTTGATTAGTAAAAGTATTGTGATTCGTTGTTTGTTAACTGCCTTGGGCTATGTGTTGTAATCTCATTGGTAGTTGATGATCACATGATGTGTTGTGGCTACCTTAAATTCAGTCCTTTTCTAGCTTAGTTAGGACTGGATGTGGAAAGATATGCTGCTGATTTTAAAGTTAATAAAGCCTAGCTTTGGAAGGCAAATCTATTCTTTATTTCACTGGACAAGCAGTGGGATGGTTTTACCACTGTTCTATACTCGTAAGTTGTACAGCTTCAACTGGTCAAACTCCAGCATTGCACAGACATGGGGCTGGATTTTCATTCAGGAGTTGGGTAGGAGGCGGGACTACAACTTTCGGGGTTGTAGTTCCGCCTCCATCGAGATGTGGCCAATCCATGCGATTTTAACTTGATTGACCTTGTTGAGCCCGCCCAGCGGGCTCAGCAGGCCAATTAAGAGCCACCCGGCAATAGGTGATGTCACAGACTGAAATTTCATCTGTCCTTCTCCACAGACTCAGTTAGAAATCTCTCCTGCACAGAAAGCTGAAGGCTATCACTTTTGACAGTTTGCAGCCATTCTGCTTTCTGTGCCAGTGAGATGAGGGACTCCCGAGACCTAAAGGAAGGAAGGCTGAAAAGGTAAGAAAAGGTAATTTAAACTTCTTTAAACACTTTAGACACACCAAACACACTTACCTTTGCACTCATCCACACATCACTCACCTGAACACCGACATCTCGACTCCTCAAAGTCCTTCAACCCGACGGCCCGCCTCGCAAACTTGGCGTGGTTTGGAGGCGTCAGGAATCCCACACTTCAGCATTAAAAATAGGGATTAGGCTAAAAACTGCCTGTTACCTACCTGTTAACAGGCAGTTAATTGGCACTAATCCCTTCCCGCCTTGGGTAGGCGGGTCCCAGTGCGGGGCAGGTACGCGTCTCCTTTGAAACTGTGGTGTGGAGATGCCGGAGTTGGACTGGGGTGGACAAATGTAAGAAGTCACACGACACCAGGTTATAGTCCAACAGCTTTATTTGAAATCACAAGCTTTCGGAGCGCTGCTCCTTCTTCAGGTGAAGTGGAGAAATGCATAAAGACACAGCTTATATAGTCAGAGAATCATGTCAGATGTTTACAGGTAACCTTTCCAACTGCCATTTATCACACCTCGGCAGAGAGATAATCACAGCAGTCAAAGGTGTGAATGGTGTCCAAACAGGTCAGTCAGGGAAACATTACATCAAAGAACAATGAGGTGGGGTCACAAGGGGTCAAATATTGCAGATGCTGGGGTCTGTATGGAAAACAAAAAAACAGACAAAAAACATTTTTTTTGGCTGGAAATCACAGCAGGTCCGGCCGCATCTGTGTAGAGAGAACAAGCCAATGTCGACTCGAGTCTGGATGACCCTGCATCAGGTGGGGTTACATGTAGCGTGACATGAACCCAAGATCTCGGTTACATGTAGCGTGACATGAACCCAAGATCTCGATAAATGGCAGTTGGAAAGGTTACCTGTAAACATCTGACATGATTCTCTGACTATATAAGCTGTGTCTTTATGCATTTCTCCACTTCACCTGAAGAAGGAGCAGCGCTCCGAAAGCTTGTGATTTCAAATAAAGCTGTTGGACTATAACCTGGTGTCGTGTGACTTCTTACATTTGTCCTTTGAAACTGGCATGGAGGTGGGTTGGGTGCAGGATGGGGTCGGGACCCCTGATTTCGGGATTTTAACCCCCCACACGCCTTCAATCCCGGCTCCACGGCCCAATGAAAATCCTGCCCATGGGCTTTGGCTCTGCCAACCTGCACATAAGCTCTCTGGATTTAGTTGTGTCTCGCTAGAGAGAAAATGTGCACTCTTTATCTGGCAAACTGTAGATTACTCAGTAGCTTGATTTAGAAACTCTCAGACATGGTCTTGGGTTTCTATGTATGTCAGATACCTGGCTCACCTAAAAAAATAATTTAATGAAGAAAATGATGTACAAATCTTCCAGCTTTTCACTAAGCAGGTTCGCAAACATATCTTCATGGAGACAGTACCCTACGAAATATTGACAAAAATAAATAGGATTACTCTTTTGATGGGTCAGCTGGTCCATGCACTGTTAATTACACAACTGAACCATACTGACCAGGAAAATCCCATGCTCAATCCCAGGCCTGTACTGAGTTAGTTGAGTTGCTACAATTGGGCTCTATGGGCTCGATTTTTATAGAGGAGGCGGGTTGGAGTCGGGTTGCGTGGCGGGCGGGATCCGGAGCCGCTTCTGGTGGGATCAGCTGCTGATGTCCGATTTTGGTTTAATGAGCTTGTTGATTTCAATGGGGCGCGCTGGCCGGTCCAATGATTGCGATCGGGTCGGCTGGCTGCCTCTGATGATGTCATCATAGCAGCTGCTTTTAAAGCTGCCATTCAGCCTAAGCCTTTCTCTACTGGATTCCGATACTCAGTGAGATTGTTCCATCCACAATGACTTCTTCCAGAGGTAAGGCAGCTCCTCTTTTAATGATGAGCCCCTACAAGTTCTTGTGGATGCTGTCAGCGGGCGCAGGGAGATTCTCTTCCCTCCTGATGGCCGGAGGAAGCCTCCTCAGCAGACCAAGGCAGCCTGGCTGCACATTGCTGAGGAGGTCAGCGCAAGGTCCATATGTTCACGCTCATGGATCCAGTGCCGAAAAAGGTTTAATGATCTTGTGCGAACATCAAAAGTGAGTATCCCATCACATTTGCCTTCAATCTGCTTCCCTTCTCTTCTCATCACCAGCACTCTGCGTTGTAAACCTCCTCCTTCACATGCCACCTTACCCTTACTTCCCTTGCACCCTTACCTATCCATCTCTGTCTCTGCACTGAATCACTTCAGCATCCTGCCTATGCACCCCTTAGACTCACTCTCACTGTCATGCAGTAACAACAACTAACAATGCACAGGGAGCTACCTTCCTCTTGGCACCTTACCCCATCTTCGTCTCCCTCAAAGCTTCTATGGTAGGGATTAATCACACTCACTCCATCACTGTGGCTGGAACACTGTTTGTGTCCCTCCTTGCAGTAAAAGATAGCCCACAATAAGAGGGAGAGAGCACTGACTGGAGGAGGAACACCTACCCTAGCAACAGCAGTGCTGAGGAGGCTGCATATGAGATTGTTGGAGGTTGAGAGGACCTGGAAGTGGGCGATGGGGAGACGGGCACACTAGAGGAAGCTGGTGACATAATAGAGTTTCATTCCTCTCAGACTGCAATGGAATATGATGTTCATAGAGAATCGCTTTGTATCATCTGCTTAAAAAGGATGTGTCTGCTACATCAATATCAGATGTCTAATTCAAGCCTTTACTCTCCCACAGGACCATCGAGTGCCCCCCTCCTCACGATCCAGGATGAAGAGCTGGACAACTCTTCAGAGGAACCTGAAGCCTCTAAGGGAGCAGCATCACCAGGACTCAGCGCACCCAGCACCAGCGCAGCAACGCACACCTCGGTGGGGCCCTCATGAGTTAGAGTAGTGTTCCAACTGGTCTATCACAGTGAGCATCTGCAGATGGTGGAGACAGCGACAGCAGTGGAGAGTCCTCTGTGGAGGTCGCAGCAATCTCCTAGCTCTGCTGTGCCTCTGGGGCCATCCAGAAAAAGAGTGTCTCGGGAAATACAGGAACAAGTGAAGGAGTCTCTGGAAGGGTTTGCCTCCAGGGTTAGTGCGAGTGTGGATAGAATGGAGGTGTCCATCTCTAACATCAGCACTGCCATGGTGGAGGCAATGGCACATGAACGCACCACCATGGATAGGATGGCAACCTCTGTGGAAAGGCTGGCTACCTCAGTGGGAAGGATGGCTACTGCCATGGAGGAAATAAGTCGCCAGAATCAGGAAAACATGGTGACTGTTCAAAATAGAATGTCATCTCTGGAAGAGCGATGGGCAGCTATTGAGCAGAGAGACCAGATCTTCATGGGCGTCCTTGTGATGAGGACTGCCAGTGCAGATACGGGTCCTCATGGTCCCCCTGATGTGCAGCAAGGTGCTCTCCAGCCACTTGCCAGCACTGAGGTGCGGCTTACCCATGAGAGGGATGTTGTTGGCAGGACACAAGGAAGTTTGGGCTCCTCTCAAAGCGCTCACACGACAATGCCACTGCGGAGCCCTTGGTCAGAGACCCACTTTGCGGAGACAACTGAGATGGCCTATCAGCCCCTGCACAGCCGCAGGAAGAGCAGAATGTTGAAGAACCCTCCCAGGCTCCCAAACCCAGAGGACGCCCGCCAAAGGTGTCTAAGCAGGCGCAGCATCCTAGTCAGCAAGGTGCCGCTACATCTGCTGAAGCCACAGGGGAAGCACCACGTAGAAGCACGCATAAGAGAAAGATTTAGCACCTATATTCACAAGCAGAATCACTTGGGTGTTTTGCCTTTTTTTCTGACTGTTGTTGGTTTATTATCCTTTTGTCAAGTGTAAAAGAAAAATTATGGCAAACAGTTGATTGTGTGGCCTATGTGTTCTGGGAAATGGTAAAAGCTCATTGAGGGCTCAGGGCAACTTGCTTTTGGAATGCTGATGGTGAAAGTGATAGGAAATAAGAGGGTATACCAGAGATGATGTATGACGTTGGACAAATGTTGCCTGCAATTACAGAGCCATATGGTGGCCACCTATGGTTGAAGAGTAAGCTTATGGTAGTATGGCATGGCAGTGTGCATATCCTGCTTGACAGGCAGCAGTGAACTGGAGGGATGCTGCATTGGTCACAACAGTGCTTGCAAGGCTCCCCTTGTCTTCCTCCTACTCCTCTTCCCAGGAAGATCTGTGCTGAGCCACGCGGCTGCTGCTCCTCCGATTAGAAGGACCAGGATGAAAGGATATAAAATTTTCCCATCCCCTTGCTATAGACTTCATTTAAGGCAACAATCTTGCAAGTGTACAGTCGAAGTGGCCTGAAATGATTCCATTTAGGTCACACTGCAGGTGGGTGTCAGCTTGAACAGTCACAAGGTCAGTAGATGTGCAAAATCTTATCCCATACCCACAGCCGCAAAGTTGTTGCATTTGAATGTCAGCCATGTTTCAGGGGTGCCTTTAAAGCGCCCCACCAATGCATACAAATCATGTCCTCCAGCAACTCGTCTCCTTGAACCTGGCCTGTTTCTGACAAGTCAGGAAACAGGAGCCAAAAGCACGAAAATGAGAAACCACTATCAAAATAGGATTAGCAAGGCTGTTAACTGCCTTAACTATCTGTCCCACCAGTTCCAGTCGGGTCAGTTTGGGAGCAGCTAAACAGACACTCACGAAAATCGGGTGGGGGGCGGGACGGAGGCGGGTTGGGTGTCTGAAGCCATTTTTTTCCATTTTTTGCTACAGACCCACCTCCAAACCTGCCTCCTCAGGGCTATTAAAATCGAGCCCTATGTCTCAGGAATGAGGGTGAGAATATCAGCCTGCTTGCTATGCAATGAATGCTGTTGGAAATGGCATCTGTGTGGATATCTCATGAGAACATGAATAACCACTCCCTATTCCTCCCCTTGGTAAAATCATCTGCTGAACTGTTGTCTAGGTGCACACATGAAGAATAGCCATTTGGGTGAGGTATCAGAGAATGGGTAATACCTGTGGGGCTGTATCCCAGCAGGTCAGCACTTTCAAGAGAGTCGGGGAAGATAAAGAAAAACAAAAGAGAGCCTTCCACTATTAATAATGGAGCAGCCTCCAATTCACTTGGAACAGGAGTTTTAAATAACTAACAGTCAATAGTTCTACAAGTAATATCTGGAAATAAATTCAACGCAAAAATGTTATTTAAAAAGTCTGTTATTGCTTTTTAGAAAAATACACAATAATATTAGTTTCTAAGCAATAAGTAATTAGATGTGCCTTGACAGACATTGATAGCATACCTACAATCCAGGGTGGTGCCAAAATTGCTCCCAGTCTGTTTCACAATAAACACAGATCAACTGTATTCAGAAAGAATCAAAGCAACCCTTTTCTCTTGTAATAATGTTTATCATGCAGTTTTGATTATGTTCTCTGCGCAGAAAGTGATTTATGTTTTGGGTGAAACAAACTGCTGTTCTCAACAGCTGTAGGTACTCAGTATTTGACGGGAGAGGATTCTTTAATCAATCCCTTGGGGTTCAAGGTTATTTATACCACTCAGCCTAAAACCTTGAAATCCTTTGGTTTGCTTTTTGACTCTAATTCTGTTAGTTTACTTTAATACGTGAATTAGCAGGTGTAGGTTTGCATATCTTCAGATATTCATAGGGAAGATTGTTTGTAGAATTATATCGAATGATAAGACTTCAATCGTTAACAATTGCTACGGTTACTTTTTATTGAAAGCTGTTCTTCAAAATGATCATTTCCATGAAAGGCAATGCAGTGAGAGGTTTAGCACACTGCTCCTTTGCCTCTCTGAAACCTGGGCTAAAATGCAGATTAGACAGATAGATTGAAAGTCTCCCTCTTTTGCTAGTTGCAAGAATCCAACACAAAATGAGTTTAGGCAGTCCCAAACCAGTTTCTAGTGAGGCCACAATACAAAACAAGCTCTGTTTTTTCACTGATTGCCACTATATGGGTATTATCCTTCAGAGAGGCTATATGGATGGATGTTGTGGGTTTAGAAATCCTATACTGGTTAAGATTGTGTCTAAGTCACATTACTGGGACAGAGTGGAAAGAGCTTTACCCTGCCGCTGACTCCACTATCTAACCGAGGAGCAGTTGATGCTAGCACTAGATGTCTAAAATGGGAAAGATTACAATTACTCAGCATTAACATCCCTCAGCTGTGAGCACAAAGAAAATCACTAAAAAGAAAAATCTAAACAAAAATATTACATTTCATCACATTGACATTCATCCATCCATTTGTAATGTCTGCCAGTCAAATGTTTTACTAATGGTTTCTATGAAGATTAATTGAATTTTCTGTGTATTTCTGACTGACCTGCTGTTTATTTCCAGCATTTCTGTTTTTATTTCTGATTCACAGCATATACGGTATCCATCTTTATCTCTAGTTAAATGTTCTATTGGTGTAACAAAGTGGCTTCTTTGGGGAAAGGAAGAAAGAAAATTCAGTTGAAAATATAACATTACTGTGCTGCAATCCGTAGGTTATATTTCCAAAACAAACAAATTATTTAAAAAAATCTTATGTAGGTATTCTTGAAATATTTTATTAGGAATTAATTGATAGTTTTGGTTACCATTATGTGTGGTAAGTGATAGGAGATGTAAAGAGACTGGAACATTTTTCAAAGGGGTTGGAGCCAGAGAGTACCAGGTTGTCAGATAACTCTGTGCTCAATAGCAAGACAGATAAACTGCGGTACATTCTCCCTGGGACTAATGAGAGGCACCTAGCAAAGGATGAGTTAGAAGATCCAAAATAGTGGCTGTGACCGCCTTTCCCCACATAAAAGTGTGTTAGGGTCCAGGGTGCAAACTAATGGTTGTAAAGGGCTGAGATTATGAAAAAGAAAGTAGCCAATGTCAATGGATCCCAAACCTCCTGAATTTTCAGCAACTCTAGATTCTTTTAAAAGATTCATGATACAATTGGGCTCCCAGAATATGAAGACTTGGACCACAGCTGATGAGATAAGGGCAGCTGGCTTCACGTTCCATTGCATCTCTCCATGCGACATGGCTGTGAATGCAGTGACATAGAAGGTTGAACCAGTACCCAACCAGTCCAAGTTGCTGTATGTTGGTGCTCAAACACATTATACCACCTGATAAGTCTTCCTTGTGAATTCACCAAAAGCCTTCACTGGGCAAACACAACATATGGGGGGAGAAATTCGGTATCGTCCCGTTTGGGGCGTAAGTATCGGCCAGGCGCGAAATTTTGCGCCCGGCGCAAATTATCGCCACCTACTGGTAAATTGGCCTCCTTCGCCCCAGGAGGTGCTTGGAGCGCTAAAACAGGCGCTGCACTCCTGTCTTAAGGCGCTAAGCCGGAGGAGCGAGGCGCTACCTCCGAGGGCGGACGCAGCGCAGGTGCGGCCAGTTAGTGATTGCACACAGACATGCTGGCGCCGGTCAGCTCTTAAAGGGGAGGGTCGATCTTGAATTGCAGCCACACCCTGCGCATCGGAGCCCTGAATCTCGGCCTGGACAGACCTGTTGCCACATACTTAAGCCAAGGACCATGGAGAGGGCCAGGGAGCGAGCACAGCGGTTCAGCGAAGGGGTCTTGGATATTCTGGTTGGCACGGTCGAGCGCAGGCGATCTCTCCTGTACCCGGAAAGTGGCAGGAGGCCACTGCCCAGCGACTATCGAAAAGCTTGGAGGGAGGTGGCTCACAGAGTGACCTCCAGCAGCATGGTGCCTAGGACCCCTGTGCAATGCAGGAAGAAGTTGAACGACCTCACTCGGGTCATCAGGGTGAGTGCCTTTTTCAGAATCCTCTTCATCCCTGCATGTCGACCTCACTTTATGGCCAAAGGGTCCTGAAAGCCCCAATGCCCAGCCCTCATCCAACACCTATGGCCCTTTCAGGAAACTCACACGCACATTCAGCACTTTACACACTGTAAGGGCTATTCGACCATGGGAGACATTGCAGCCAAGATCAGGGCAGCACACTGTAAGGGCTATTCCACCATGGGAGGCATTGCAGCCAAGATCAGGGCTGCACACTGTAAGGGCTATTCCACCATGGGAGGCATTGCAGCCAAGATCAGGGCTGCACACTGTAAGGGCTATTCCACCATGGGAGGCATTGCAGCCAACATCAGGGCTGCACACTGTAAGGGCTATTCCACCATGGGAGGTATTGCAGCCAAGATCAGGGCTACACACTGTAAGGGCTATTCCACCATGGGAGGCATTGCAGCCAAGATCAGGGCTGCACACTGTACTCAGAGCCCGTCCTTTCTCTTGCAGGGCAAGCTGGCGCATAACAGGAGGCAGCAGCAATGGACCGGTGGAAGCTGGCCTCACCTTCAAGCCCTGACCGATCTGGAGCAGCGAGTCCAACGGATTATGGCAGGCCGGATAATTGGCCCCGTCACCACTGGAGATGCCGACCCCGTTATGGGCAGCAATGGTAAGGTCATCACCTTTTTGACCTCTCTCCTTCCACTTGTTCCTCATACCAGCATCCTTTGCCACTTTCGAGCCAAATCAGTACATTGCAGCACTCATGCCTCCCTTGCTGCCACCCTGTCCTCACGCTAAAGCCACTCTTGTACCTCCCTGCTTTCAGATGCTGATTCGCCAGGTGAGGAGGCGGGCCCTCAAGCTGCCACTGTGAGTGATTCTAAAGGCGACAATAAGGAGGAAGCCAGATCATCAGTGCCACCCTCAGCCGAGGCAGCCCATGGCCATAATGGGGACACGTCTTCCCTGAAGGGGAGCAGGGGGGAATGGTCTGAGGAGGGTGAAGCTCCGGGGCCCAGCGGGCTGCAGCAATGCGAGGGGGTTAGGGAAGCTCGGCGGCAACTTCTCCCTGGAGGGAGAGTCTGGCCTCGAGTCCTGCTACAGTGAGCACAGAAGAGGTGCGGCTCCTCGCTGAAATGAGCACCCAGGCGGAGCAAAGGCACACTGAGCTCATGGCTGCTATAATGATCAGTAACATGTCATTCTAGAATGGTACACTAGGTGGAGCTGTATGTTTAGTAGTAGGCTACCCACAAGGCAGTAGTCAAGATGGATGCCTGTACACTAGTCCACATGGCTGAATAAATGACTAGCTCAAGCTAGCTGTTCATAATGAAAACATCTATTTATTTATGAACATAACATGGTACCAGGATTGGTAATATCTGCTGAATATTGTGAAATGCGACATGGAGAATTTGAAGCCACCGGAGGGTTTGAAACTCACGGGGAATGTCGACTGCAATTGGCGGACTTTCAAACAACAATTCGAACTCTACATTGCCACCATCGGGTTCGGTACAATGCCAGATGCAAGGAAAATAGCGTTGCTGCTCATGGTTGCAGGCCCGCAGGCGATAGAGGTATTTAACACATTTGTATTTGATCAAGAGGAGGACAGAGAAAAAATGGACAATGTGCTAAAGAAGTTTGATACACATTGTTCTCCCAAAAAGAATGAGACCTATGAGAGGTACGTGTTCCATTCACGGACACAGCAGCAAAATGAGACTTTTGATAGCTTTGTGACCGATCTGAAACTGAAAGCACAGACATGTAATTTCTCTGAACTGAAATCATCCATGATTCGTGACCAGATTGTGTTTGGTATTCATGATAAAAAAGTCAGGGAACGTTTGTTGAGAGAAACCGAACTAACATTGGAGGATGCTGTGAAAATATGCCATGCCAGTGAGCTAGCTCAGAAGCACGCGAAGACTTTCAGTGAAATTAATAATAATGCGACTGCAATGAGTGACTGTGCTGCTGTCGGTGCTGTGTTCTGCAAGGGGAAGAAACATGGGCAGAACAGAAATGCGAAGCAATTGGAGGATGGAATTTTTAATTGTAAACGCTGTGGTTACCAGCACCAGTCACGACAATGCCCAGCGTTTGGAAAAATGTGCACAAAATGTAATGGAAAGAATCACTTTGCCAAACAATGCTTTTCAAAAGTAAAAACAAAGAAAGGGCAACAAGTCAATGTGATTGAGGACACTGATTTAAGTGAGACATTTTTTGTAGGAATGGTGTCATGTGACAATATCGAAAAGGATACAGAAAATGTGCAGCCCTCGGGAATGGACAATGCTGAACATAAAGTTAATGCAGTAAAAGAGGACAAATGGATGATGTCACTGCAGGTAAATGGAGCATTAGTTACATTGAAACTAGACACTTGGGCAAAAGCAAACTTAATCAGTATGAGTGACATAAAAATATGAAAGAAAAGCCCAAAATACAGAAAAAGTCAGTACTACTGAAGAACTATAATGGACAGAAAATAGATAGCTTAGGTGTATGCACACTCAAAGTGACAGTCAAAGACAAAGTGCATCATCTCATGTTTTCTGTTGTGGCTGAAGGACTTGATTCACTACTAGGTGACAAAGCTTGTGAGGACTTAGAACTGGTTAAGAGAGTCTACCGTATAAACTGTGCCATAAGCAGACCAGATGACTCGATGGATTCTGTAGTGAGTAATTTCCAGGATGTGTTCAAAGGATTTGGAGTTCTACCATTCACTTACAAGATCCAGCTAAAGGAGGATGCTCAGCCAGTGGTACATGCTCCACGGAGAGTTCCAGCACCCCTGCGTGACCAGCTCAAGAAAGAACTGGACAGAATGACCACACTAGGAGTCATCAGGAAAGTCGAAGAGCCAACAGACTGGGTTAACTCCATGGTATGTGTAAAGAAAAAGAACAATGATCTAAGAGTATGCATGGATCCAAAGGACTTAAATGCAAACATAAAACGTGAACACTACCAGATTCCCAAGCGAGAAGAAATCACCAGTGAAATGTCAGGTGCCAGGTACTTCACAAAGCTCGATGCCTCACAAGGATTTTGGCAACTAAAACTGGATGAAGAGAGCACCAAATACTGTACCTTCAACACACCATTTGGTAGGTATTGTTTCCTCAGAATGCCTTTGGGGATAATATCTGCATCTGAAATCTCTCATAGAGTGATGGAACACATAATTGAAGGTCTGGAAGGAGTTCGGGTCTATGTTGATGACATCATCATCTGGGGCTCCACACTGAAAGAACACAATGAGAGACTGAATAAAGTGCTACAGAGCATATGCCAGAATGGACTGAAGCTCAACAAAGCCAAGTGTCAGTTTGGCGTCCAGGAAGTCACTTTCCTAGGAGATAATCTATCTGGTAAAGGAATAGAGCCAGATATGGAAAAAGTAAACGCCATACTCAAAATGCCCCGACCCACTGACAAAAAAGGAGTGCTACGCATCATGGGGATGATAAACTTCATTGGAAAGTTCATTCCTAACTTGTCAGCCAAGACAGCCTGTCTGCGAGACCTGCTACATAAAACAAATGAGTTCGCATGGACAGAAAGACATGAACAAGAGTGGATGAACCTCAAAACAGTGCTGACAACCACACCTTCTTTGACCCAACAAAGAGAATCAAAGTGTCAACGGATGCATCAAAAGATGGCCTAGGCGCGGTCTTGCTACAAGCAGAGGGTGAAGATTGGAAGCCTGTTGTCTATGCCTCCAGGTCTATGACTGATTCTGAGTGTCGATACGCCCAGATTGAAAAGGAATGTCTAGGCTTGGTCGTTGGACTAGAAAAGTTCCATGGCTACATATATGGACTTCCCACCTTCACAGTTGAGACAGACCACTGCCCACTGGTTGCCATCATTAAAAAAAACCTGAATGAGATGTCTCCAAGGATTCAACGACTCATGATGAAGCTGCAAAGATATGACTTTGAACTGATCTACACACCAGGCAAACACATAGTGTTAGCAGATGCACTATCCCAAGCACCCACAATGAGTCATGTGAGCTCTACTGAGGAAGACGTGGATGTTCATGTGAGTATGGTCACTGCTGCGCTGCCCGTGTCAGACACAAAATCAAAGCAAATAGCAGAAGAAACAGTAAAAGATACAGGCCTAGAAATTGGGTATAGCCACGCTTGGGGCGTTAGAATTGGCGCTGCGCAAATTTTATAGCCAGACACAACTTATCGCCACCTCACGCGATATTGGGTTGCAGCGCCCCTAAAGGTGATTGAGGTGCGAGTTCAGGCGTTACACGGGACTCCTAAGGCACTAACATGCCGGCGCAACCCAATATCGGGGCGGGCGGGCGCAGCGCAGGTGCTCTCAATTACCGATGACCACGAGACTTCCAGGCGCCGGCCAGCTCTTAAAGGGGTGGGTCAGCTCCAGCATCCACACTCTGCGCCTTGTAGGCCTGAAAATCGGAGCAGGCCCTTCTCTGGCGCAAAAAACTTGGAGCAGATGGAGAGGGTGAGGCAGAGAGCAGAGCGCTTCACCAATGAGGCTCTGGAGGAATTGGTGGCCGCAGTGGAGCGCCGGCGAGATGTACTCTACCCCGACAATGGCAAGAGGCCTAATCATAAGGACTACCGACGAGCTTGGAGGGATGTTTCTCAGAGGGTCAACTCCAGCAGCATGGCGACCAGGAGCCCTGTGCAGTGCAGGAAGAAATTCAACGACCTCACTTGGGTCGTGAGGGTGAGTGGTGTTTATGCAAACTTCTGCATCCCTCCATTTGCACCTAACTTTATGGCTACAGGGTGCGCTATGCCCCAATGGCCATCTGTCAGCAAGCACCCATGGTCCTTTCTGGGCACACACATGCACATTTGACTCAGGGCATCATGTAAGGGCTCTTCCACCATGGGGGGCATGAGATGATAACACAGGGCATCATGTAAGGGCTCTTCCACCATGGGGGGCATGAGATGATAACTCAGGGCATCATGTAACATCACTTCCCGTCCTTTCCCCTGCAGGCCAAGCGAGCGAGGAACCGCAAGGACCAGCTTCGCACCGGAGGAGGTCGTCCTCAACTGCAGACTCTGATGGATCTCGAGGAGAGAGTCCACCAGATTGTTGGAGGACCTCTGAGTGGTCCTGTCACCACTGCAGCTGCTGACCCCATTGTCCACAGCGATGGTTAGGCTCTCACCTTTTACAGCTGTCTCCTTCCACTTGTTTCTCCCGCCAGCATGCTTTCTCACTGTGGACCCATGTCATAGCATTGCCGCACTCTTGCATCCCTTGCTGCCAAGCTGTCCTTTTGCTAAAGCCACTCTTCAACCTCCCTGCTTTCAGATGCTGCATCACCAGCTCGGGAGCCGGCCCCTCAAGCTGCCAGTGCCAGTGCCTCCGGAGGCGACGATCAGGAGGAAGCCGGACCATCCGTGCCAGCCTCAGGGGAGCCAACGCATCTGGAGACTGGGGATAGTAGTTCCCTGGAGGGGAGGGGGGGTGGCTCTGATGAGGAGCCAGTTGCAGGAACCAGCGGCCTGCAGCAACGCGAGGGGGGTAGGGAGGCTCGGGGGCCGTCTCCCCAGAGGGCGAGGCAGGCCACAATGACTGCTGCACAGAGTGCAGAGGAGGTGTGTAGCCTTGCCGATATGAGCGCCCAGGCCCGGCTCAGGCACACTGAGCTTATGGCTGCAGTGGGGAGGATGCCTGAGTCGATCGACACACTGGCAAAAAGTGTGCTGGACTTTGGGGCAGCAATGGAAAGGTCTGTCCAGGGCTTCGGGGCAGCAATGGAAAGGTCTGTCCAGGGCTTGTCCGAGGCAGTGGAAAGGACTGTTCCGGCCTTGTCCGAAGCAGTGGAAAGGACTGTTCCGGCTGTTGGATCCGTGAATCTTAAAGTATGGTGTTTTCCAATAACTAGACGGAGGCTGTAAATTAACAATCAACAAGTGTTTACTGGAGGAGGGTAGTCTAAAGACTAACAGTACAGATGCCTGCTCAAGGCTTACATACAGGTGTGGTCACTGCCAGTACTACAGTATACAGGAGCTGTAAAAGTAGTTCTCTCTTAAAGGTACGTACACTACAATTCCTCCCCTTTTAGATTAACAGTACCCATAACATTCAAATAACAGTTAACACTTTAACATGCACATTTAACTGAAATAGTCCATTTATAGATTCAGTCTTTGGGGCGGCTTCCTGATCCTTTCTGGATAGCGCCTTTCCTGAGTGTCTTGTTCTTAGTGTGGAGGCGATTCTGGCCCCCTTTCGTCAGTTAGTTCATCAGTTTCTGCTGCTACTGTTTCTGGGGTAGATGCTACCAGTATGTCGGGTTCATCCCCAGGTACGCGAGACATGGGGTTGACTCGTTCCTGTGACGCTAGGATCTGGTCGACGTGGCGTCTCACAATGTTCTCCCCGACATCTACTGTGTACATTAGTGGCCCCTGCCGGGTGCATATCGTTCCGGGTTGCCATTTCTTTGTTCGGTAGTCGCGGGCCAAGACTGGTTGCCCTACATTGAAGCTCCTTGTCGGCTTCTCATTGATGTGCTGGAATTGCTTATCCTCAACATTTCTTCGCACATTTGGTCTGAGCAAATCCAGACGAGATCTCAACCTTCGGTTAAAGAACATCATGGCCGGGGACTGGTTGGTAACTGCATGTGTCGCATTTCTGTAGGCTAACAGGAAATTGTCCACCTTATGCTGTAGTGGAATGTCATCATCACACATGGCCCTTATCGCCTTTTTAAAGGTTTGTATGAACCTCTCAGCCAATTTATTTGTGGCTGGATGATACGGGGCGGATGTGTAATGCCTTACGCCATTCCTTCTCATAAATTTCCGAAACTCTTCGGACACAAACTGTGGTCCGTTACCAGAGCAAATCTGCTCTGGCAAGCCGTTCCTGGCAAATATGGTCCGTAGGACTGCAATCGTTTTCTCTGTAGTGGTGGAGGACATTTTGATCACCTCAGGCCATTTCGAGTGTGCATCCACTGCTATTAAGAACATTGAGTCCATGAATGGACCAGCAAAATCAATATGCACCCGTTGCCATGGAGAGGAGGGCCACTCCCATGGGTGTAGAGGGGCATGTGGTGGTGCATTTTGGACCTTCTGGCATCCTGAGCAGCTCTTTGTTAGGTCCTCGATTTGTTGATCGATCCCCGGTCACCACATATAAGCCCTAGCAAGGCTTTTCATTTTCACCCCTCCCAGATGGCCTTCCTGAAGCTCATTGAGCACTCTCTCCCTTAACTTAGGTAGAATTACCACTCGGGATCCACACATCACTGTCCCCTGGCATACTGACAGCTGTTCTCTTCTGGATGAGAATGCTGACAACAGTGAGTCGCCATGTGTTGGCCATCCCTTCACCGTCAAATCATATACCCGAGACAGCGTCGGATCATTTCGGGTCTCCTTCTCTATATCCGCGTTAGTTACTGGCAAGCGTTCAATTATCGACGAATAAAATATTTCGATAGGGTCCACTGCTGGTGCTTCCTCCACAGTAGGCAGTGGCAGGCGTGATAGCCCATCAGCGTTTCCATGCTGTTTCGTGCCCTTATACTCTATTTCATATTGGTTCGCCCCTAGAAAAAGGGACCATCTTTGTAGCCGTTGTGCAGTCATCACCAGAACGCCCTTCTTTGGATTAAAGATGGAGACAAGTGGTTGGTGGTCAGTCAGCAAGGTCAACTTCTGCCCATGCAGATAGTGGTTGAATTTTTTTACTCCCCATACTAGGCTGAGAGCCTCCCTGTCAATCTGGGCGTAGTTGTGCTCGGCTGAGGTTAGTGACCGAGACGCAAAGGCTACTGGCCTCTCCAACCCGTCTGGGAATTTGTGCGACAGCACCGCTCCAATACCATAGGGTGATGCATCACACGCCAACCGAATTGGTAGTGCTGGGTTGAAATGGGCCAACACCTCTTTTGATGTGATCAAATCTTTGCACTTCTGGAAAGCTCGTTTACATTCGGCATTCCACTTCCATGATACCCCCGTTTGCAGTAGGGTGTTCAGTGGGTGTAATACTGTAGACAAATTTGGTAAGAACTTATGGTAGTAGTTCACCAGCCCGAGGAACGACCTCAGTTGTGACACATTTTCCGGTGCTGGAGCCTTGACTACTGCCTCAATCTTTTCAGGGGACTTATGTAACCCCTCTTCATCAATAACGTGGCCACAATACGAGATCTGCTTCTGAAAAAACTCGCACTTGTGGCGATTAGCTCGTAGCCCATATTCCTTTAATCTACTGCGCACCTTCTCCAGGTTGGCGAGGTGATCACTGTCATTTTCGCCCGTGACCAGGATGTCGTCCAAATAACACTGGGTCCCTGGAATCCCTTGCAGGACTTGATCCATTGCCCTTTGCTAAATAGCCGGAGCCGATGCTACCCCGAACACCAGCCGGTTGTATTGGTAGAGACTTTTATGAGTGTTGATCGTGAGGTATTGTTTCGAGGCTTCTTCTACCTCCATTTGCAGGTACGCCTGGGCCAGATCTATTTTAGTGAAGCGTTTACCTCCAGATAGCGAGGCGAAAATATCTTCAATCCGTGGAAGCGGATATTGTACCGTGTGAAGGACTGGGTTCACTGTCACCTTAAAATCCCCACAGATGCGGACCTTCTTTGGTTCCCCAGGCGTATTACTCAACGACCTCTTCATTACAGGAACGATGGGTGTAGCCCACTCGCTCCAGTCCACTTTGGACAGTACTCCTGAACGTCCAAACCTTCCAGCTCTGCTTCGATGGCTGGTTGGATCGCATAAGGCACCAGTGTGGCCTTAAAAAACTTTGGGCTTGCATTTTCCTCTATTTTAATCGTCGCTGTTATGCCTTTTAATGTTCCGAGTCCCTCCTGGAACACTTCTTGTGCGTCAGTTAGCATTTTTGACAGTCGTCCAGGTGTGACGTCGTCATCCTTTTTGGCCTCAACCTTCAATGCCTGTATGGAATGCCAATCTAATTGTATCTTCTGGATCCATTCACGCCCCAGTAGTGGTGATCCTCCATCTGGCAATACATATAGGTCCATTTTTGGTATTTCCTGGCCTTTGTATATCACGTTCACCCTTATTTTTCCTTTGGGGTAGACTTTTTGCCCCGTGTACGTCTTCAAGACAATCTCTGTAGCTTTCAAGGGTATATGTGAGAATAGCCGCTTGTAGTCCTTTCGGTTTATGACTGTTAGGGCTGATCCTGTGTCCAATTCCATTTTTACTTGGACTCCGTCTATCTTGAGCGTGACCCAGATAGTCTAGTGATCCTCCATTTTGATTACCTTATGTAGTTTCAGACAACCCAGCTCCTTGCTTCCGGAGTCTGTATCACTCTTCTGTTCGTCTGAACTACTGTCCATCACCTTATGTACCTTTTTGTACTTCTCCTGTGGAGATTTCTTGCTGCTGGTTTTCTTCCCTGACCTGCAGACTCTTGCTATGTGTCCTGCTTTTCCACACTGTCTGCACACTTGGTCCTTGAACCAACAATCCTTCTGGTCGTGTGTTGTTCTGCCGCAGCGATAACACTTCCCTGCTCCATATGACATTTCATTGGTGCCATATTCTTGTGGTCTCCGTTGTATCTCTGCAGCATCCCGTGCGGCTGCTTCGTGTGATACTGCCATGCTGAAAGCCTTGTCCAGCGTTAGATCCTTTTCTGATAGAAGCCGTTTCTGGGTTCCTTCACTTTGAAGCCCACACACAAACTTGTCCCTTAACGTATCTGCTAGTCCCATTCCAAACTGGCAGTATTTCGATAGCTTGCGCAGTTCCGTTAAATACTCAGCATTACTTTCGTCTTTATGCTGGTTCCTTTTGTGGAACTTAAATCTTTCTGCTATCAGCAGCGGTGTGGGGTTTAAGTGGTCCTGTAGGATTTCCACTATGCTTTCGAAATCCTTATCCACGGGCTTCTCTGGGGTTATTAGGTTTCGCAGTAAGCCATGCGTTTTTGCACCCATGGAATTCAACAAAACCAGTGCTTTCCTAGCATCTGGCACTTCATTCGCCTTGCAGTACACCTCAATGCGTTCCACATATGTCGCCCAATCTTCGACTTCATTGTCGAACGCAGTGACACTGCCACTCTTCGGCATCCCTGGGTGTGGTTAAACTGTCTAAAATGGCGTCTCCCGCGCTCTCCCTTCTTCTCCGCTGGCTCAAAATGGCGTCTCCCGCGCTTTCCTTTCTTCCCGCGCTTGCCCTTCTTCTCCACTGCAGCTTCTAAAATGGCGTCTCCCGCGCTCTCCCTTCTTCTCCGCGGCTCAAATGGTGTCTCCCGCACTTCCCTCCTTTCCCCGCGGACGCTGCTCAGCCCTTGAGCCATGGCTGCGCTCTGCGCGTTCTCCTGTGCGCCTCTCTCGTTGCCGCCGCTCGGTCCTGAACCCCGGCTGTGCTTTACCCTCTCTCTCTTTTTGTTTTCCGTCGACGCCGCTCGGTCTTCAACGCCCGGCTGCGCCCTGTGCGTTTTACCCTCTCTCTTACCCCGTCGACGCTGCTCAGCCTTTTCTGTGCCGTCGGTCGGCTCCAGCCGCCGCTGTCCGGGAAGGGTCTGCGCTGTACCTGTTGCCAGTCTGTTGCTGGATCGTCTTGGCTGGAGAACCAAGCCCAGCTCTCACCAGCCTCCCCTGCGATGTTCACTCTCTGCCGGATGACTGGGCGGTTGCTCGTGGTCGACACCCGTGCTTCTGGCCTCGACTTTCTTCCACCGTCCTCCCGGAGCGAATCCTTGAAAGGAAATGCAGAGTTGCAGGTAGATTCGAATCGACCTCGTCGCCACTGTTGGATCCGTGAATCTTAAAGTATGGTGTTTCCAATAACTAGACGGAGGCTGTAAATTAACAATCAACAGGTGTTTACTGGAGGAGGGTAGTCTAAAGACTAACAGTACAGATGCCTGCTCAAGGCTTATATACAGGTGTGGTCACTGCCGGTACTACAGTATACAGGAGCTGTAAAAGTAGTTCTCTCTTAAAGGTACATACACTACACCGGCCTTGTCCGAAGCAGTGGAAAGGACTGTCCAGGGCTTCTCCGAAGCACTGGCACCTGCCACGCAGGTCCTCACTGCTGCCACGCAGTCATTTGCTGGCCTCGTCCACACGTAAATTGAGGCCACGCAAACACTCACTGCTGCCACCCTAGCTGCATCAGGCAGGATCACCCTGGGCCCTTGCAGCACCACAGCAGGCCATGAATCTGTGCAGCAGTCGATTGTGGCGGATGATCCGGTGCGGCCCCGTCAGAGTGCCAGTATGTCGGCCGACCACGGTGCAGGTGTCCTCTCTCGGCATGTGAGCATTCCTGATGCCACCGCTGGAACGTCAGCAGTGCAGCTGCCACCACCTGCACGGCAGACTGCTTCCAGCCATGCCCAGTTGGAGCAGCCAGCTTCCGGGCCCTCCAAGCCCAGAGGTCGTCCAGGCCGTCCCTCGGGGCTTCAGCGCTTCTAGACACTCAGCAGGCGTCCCCCAGCCTTGACGCAGCCACTGGGGTCCAATTACGGAGGAGCTGCAGGGAGGGAAGGGGCGACCTCGTAAGAGAAGTCGGTCTCCATCAAGGGGTCAACAGTAGAGGGAGATGCAAAGACGTCTCTTTTATCGAATTCAAGGCCGTCCACACCTGCTGTGTTTGTTTGTTATGTTTTGGTTAGTCTCGCCGGTTTGCCAGGCAGTTATCTGTTAGTTTGTTAGTTATGCTTTCTGTTGCCATTACGTTGTCATGTTGGAAGGAAGCACTTTTTTGAAAATAAAGAAAATGTTTTATTTACAATGGAGCTGTTGTGGCGACACGCCACCACTGGACATAATCCGCTCACGGCGGCACAGACAGTCTAAGCAGAAGCCCCCAGCCGGGGGCCCTTTCCTCCAGCAACTTGTTTCCCGCAGGGACAGGCTGCCGGGAGCACTTCCTGTCTGGGAAGTATTTAAGTGGATGCGCGGGCTTTTCTAGTTCCTGTTTGTCATGTGGTTGGAATAAAGCAGTTGTGTTTTCAATAGCTCTGGTCTCGACTCCCACGTTTGCCGCGGTATCTCAACACTGGTGACCCCGACGCTCAGGACGAATCCTAAGCTAGTATGGCGGATACAAACGCAGTCACGGTTAAATTACCAGACTTTTGGGAGAACCTCGCCGAAGCCTGGTTCGTTCAAGCTGAGTCCAGATTCCGGCTGAAAGGCATTACAGTCGACGCCACAAAGTACGACTACCTCGTCGCCTTGCTCACCTACGCTACAGTCCCCAAGGTTTGGGCAGCGCTGCAGAATCCACCAACAGAGGACAAGTACGAACATCTGAAGGCTGCGCTACTTAAAAAATTTCAAACGTCCTCTTACCAGCGCCACTACCAACTCCTGGACCTCCCCGGCCTTGGTGACGCTTCACCATCAGACCTGCTTTCCCACATGCTGTCCCTCTCAGACGACAAAAACCCCGGCGCCCTTTTTCGCACGCTTTTCATTCGGCAGCTCCCCGCCAGCATCCGCCCGCTCATTGTGGAGCCTGACTCCACGGACCTGAATGATATAGCCGAAAAGGCCGACCGGCTGCTCTCTGCACAGGCCGCTCGCGACGTCGCGCCCGACCTCACGGCAACGACCACGCGGTCTTCCCGGGCCGCTAGGCCCGACCGCCCTACCACTCCGGGTCACTGCTACTACCACACCCGCTTTGGCGCTAGGGCTCAACGCTGCACGCCACCGTGTACCTTCAAACCCCCCCCCGCACCGGCCCCCGCGATGGCCGCGGGGCAGAAGGAGCCCCTACTGTATGTCACTGACGACAGAACCAACCGCCGATTTCTGTGCGACACAGGGGCCCAGCACAGCATCACCCCCGCCTCCGCCCTCGAGATCCAACGCGGTACACGGGGTATCACACTGGCTGCAGCCAACGGCTCTGAAATCCGCACATATGGCACCCGCATGGTCACGCTCGACCTCGCGGGCCGCCGCTACCGCTGGGAGTTCCTCACAGCCAAGGTCCTCTGCCCACTCATCGGCGCCGACTTCCTACACGCCCACGGCCTCCTTGTCGACATTCCGAGGCACCGCCTCGTCGACATCAACACTATGGCCCCCATCCCCGGCGCCTTTACCCCGGCCCGTTCGGCCGGCCTGACGACCTACTGCCTCGCCAGAGCCACGGACGACTACTCGGCACTCCTAGCTGAGTTTCCCGCCCTCACTAACCCGACCTTTTCGGCCAAAGCCGCCAAGCACGGTGTGGAACACTATATCCCCACCACCGGCCCCCCAGTTTCTGCCCACGCCCGCAGACTCAACCCGGCCAAGCTGGAAATCGCGCGGGCCGAGTTCACCACCATGGAACAACTCGGCATCATCCGCCGCTCCAGCAGCCCTTGGGCCTCGCCCCTCCACATCGCCCCCAAGCCCGGCGGAGGCTGGCGCCCTTGCGGGGACTACCGCCGCCTCAACGACGCCACCACCCCCGATCGATACCCGGTGCCACACATCCAGGACTTCTCGGCCCGACTGGCCGGACGAACCGTCTTTTCCAAAGTCGACCTGGTGCGCGGTTACCACCAAGTCCCCGTACACCCCGCGGACATCCCCAAAACGGCCGTCATCACCCCATTCGGCCTGTTCGAGTTCCTGAGGATGCCCTTCGGCCTCAAGAATGCAGCACAGGCTTTCCAGCGCCTTATGGACTCAGTCCTCCGGGACCTGAACTTCCTATTCGTCTATCTAGACGACATTCTCGTGGCCAGCTCCTCCAAACAGGAACACCTCGAACACCTTCGCATCCTGTTCGGGCGCTTAGCCCAACACGGGCTCATCCTCAGCCCGGCGAAGTGCCAATTCGGCCTAACCGAGATCGATTTTCTCGGTCACCACATCACCCCTGCTGGGGCCGTCCCCCTGCCCAACAAGGTGCAGGCCGTCCAGCAATTCCCCCGCCCCACAACCATCAAGGGCCTCCAGGAGTTCCTCGGGATGGTGAACTTCTACAACAGGTTCATCCCCAGAGCCGCAGCCCTCATGAAGCCCCTATACGACTCCCTCCGAGGAAAATCCGGCAAGATGGACGTAGCCTGGACCACTGACACGGCAGCCGCCTTCGACGCCACCAAAAACGCGCTCGCCGACGCCACTCTGCTCGCGCACCCGAGGGCCGATGCCCGGGTCGCGCTCACCACCGACGCCTCCGACCACGCGGTCGGGGCCGTGTTCGAGCAGTGGGTCAATGGCGCGTGGCAGCCACTTGCCTTCTACAGCCGCCAACTGCGCCCCCCGGAGGTCAAATACTCCACTTTCGACCGCGAGCTTCTCGCACTCCACCTGTCGGTCCGCCATTTCAGGTTCCTCCTGGAAGGCCGCCCCTTCACCGCGTATGTGGACCACAAGCCACTCACATACGCGATGGCCAAGCACACCGAACCCTGGTCTGCTAGGCAGCAACGCCAGCTCACGGCCGTCTCCGAGTTTACTACGGACATTCAGCACGTCTCCGGTAGAGACAACGTGGTCGCCGACTGCCTTTCCCGTCCCGCCGTCTGTGCGAATCACCTCGCGGTCGACTACGCACAACTAGCAGCGGCCCAGCTCACGGACCCAGACCTCCTCTCGGCGGCTACCAGCCTGCCAGGGCTACGCCTAGCCAAGGTCGCGCACGGGCCCGAAGCCATGGCAGTCACGTGCGACGTCTTACTCGGCCAACCCAGGCCGGTCGTCCCTGAGACCTGGCGCCGCCGCGTTTTCGACGCGCTCCACGGGCTCGCTCACCCGGGTTCCCGCGCATCCGTCAAACTCCTCTCCAAGCGCTTCGTCTGGCGCGGCCTCAGCAGAGATGTTCGGACTTGGGCCACCTCCTGCCTCGCCTGCCAACGGGCTAAGGTACAGCTGCACACCAAAGCACCCCTGGGAGACTTCGAGGTACCCAGCCGCCGCTTCGACCACGTACACGTCGACATCGTCAGTCCCCTGCCGCCATCGCAAGGCCAAACTTATCTCCTCACGATGGTCGACCACTACACACGCTGGCCTGAGGCAGTGCCGCTGACCTCCACCACCACAGCCGACATCGCCAGGGTGTTCATTAACACCTGGGTTGCGAGGTTCGGCGTACCGGCCGACATAACCTCCGACAGAGGCGCCCAGTTCACCTCCGAACTCTGGACGGCCACAGCACGCAACCTCGGGGTGACGCTCCACCGCACCACGGCGTACCACCCGCAGGCCAACGGACTTTGTGAACGCTTCCACAGGTCACTCAAGGCCTCACTCCGCACCGGCCTGCAGGACAGTACCTGGACTGACCGCCTACCGTGGGTGCTACTCGGCCTACGCACCGCGGTCAAGGAAGACCTCCAGTCCTCGGCAGCGGAGTTAGTCTACGGACAACCGCTGCGCGTCCCAGGCGAATTCCTTCCGGAGCCTACCAAGCCTTGGTCGGCCGAACAGCAGCGGCTCGACTCTTTCTCTTCCGCTCAGCAGTTCGCCCCACTTCCGGTCAACCGACACGGCGAACTCGCACCTCACGTCCCGCCAAATTTACAGCAGGCGCGCTTCGTCTTCGTGCGACACGACGCGCACCGCGGGCCCCTGCGACCCCCGTACGATGGTCCGTACGAGGTACTACAAACCGGGGACAAGGTCTTCAAGCTGCGACTCGGCGACAGGGTCGAGACAGTCTCCATCGACCGGCTCAAACCAGCACACACAGAATCAGGGGAACAGGTCCCCGTGGCCCAGCCTCCAACTAGAGGCTGTCCCCCCGGCAAGCCAGCACAGCCGGCGGCGAACCGCCCGACCCAACCAACCAGACCGGCGACCACTCAGAGCCGCTGCGGCAGAACCATTAGACCACCGTCACGACTCGTCCACTCCTCCTAAGCGGATTCTGGGGGGAGCTCTGTGGCGACACGCCACCACTGGACATAATCCGCTCACGGCGGCACAGACAGTCTAAGCAGAAGCCCCCAGCCGGGGGCCCTTTCCTCCAGCAACTTGTTTCCCGCAGGGACAGGCTGCCGGGAGCACTTCCTGTCTGGGAAGTATTTAAGTGGATGCGCGGGCTTTTCTAGTTCCTGTTTGTCATGTGGTTGGAATAAAGCAGTTGTGTTTTCAATAGCTCTGGTCTCGACTCCCACGTTTGCCGCGGTATCTCAACACTGTAGACTATTTACAATCATGGTGGCCTTCATAGGCTTACAGCGAACCGAAGGGCGCTCTTCCAATCACACCCAGCATTCCGTCAGAGGGGCCTAGAACCGAGTCCTTATGAGCCTCTGACGAACAGCCCTTCCAGTTTCTGGAGCCCTCCCATCTTCCTCCTCCTCCTCCTCCTCCTGCTCCTCCTTGTCCGCATGCTCCTCCTCCTCCTCCTCCTCCTCGTCCGCCTGCTCTGCTGGACCTTGAGGGTCGGCTGGCATTGGCTGGGTGCGTCGAATGGCCAGGTTGTGGAGCATGCAGCAGACCATGACGATGCACGCCACATGCTCCTGCGAGTACTGTAGGGCGCCCCCCAAATGGTCGAGACAACGGAAACGCTGCTTCAGCACACCAATTGTGTGCTCCACAATGTTCCTGGTCGCCTGATGGCTGTTGTTGTAATGCTCTTCTGCTGGGGTGCTGGGCAAACGGAGCGGGGTCATGAGCCATGGGCAGAGAGGATAGCCCTTGTCGCCAAGAAGCCAGCCTCGTGGGTGAGCCGGGGCCTCAAAAAGGTCAGCCACTGAGGTCTGCCGCAGGATGAACGCGTCGTGGCTGCTGCCAGGGAATTGTGCGTTGACCGCCATGATCATCTGCCGGTGATCACAGACCAGCTGCACATTGAGGGAGTGGAACCCCTTGCGGTTGCGGAACTCCTCAGGATTCTGTAATGGCGCCCGCAAAGCCACGTGTGTGCAATCAATGGCCCCCTGCACCATGGGGAAGTCTGCAATAGCCGCGAAGCCCTGCGCGCACTCCCCCTGCTTCTCCAGGGTCACAGGGAAGGTGATTAATTCGCGCCTCCTTCTATAGAGGGCAGCTGTCACTTGCCGGATGCAGCAATGCACCGCAAATTGTGAAATATTTGCTATGTCCCCAGTTGCTGCCTGAAACGAGCTGCTGGCGAGAAAGTTGAGGGCAACAGTGACTTTGACGGCCACCGACAGAGAGGTCCTGCACCGTAGCCGCAGCTGCAGATCTTCAGCAAGCAGGTGGCACAGCTCAGTCACAACATCCTTACCGAATCTGAGCCTTCGCAGACACTGCTCCTCCGACATGGTAAGGTATGAGACCTGCTGGCTGAAAACCCTGGCAGCGTATGGTCGGATTTGGCGACATCCATTGCCCCTCCTCCTTCTGGCCAATCCCGGCCCTCTCTCCCTCCGTCTCTGTGCCCTTGCCAGTTTTTCAGCCAGGAGGACGTTCCCCTCCAAAGCAGCTCCCTTTATTATGTCAGACGAGTAAGACGCAGTAATCTCTCATGATCAAACTGTTCTGGACAGGGCTGAAGGTCCCAAGGCTCCGCTGGCTCAATGAGAAGAACGCTCTCCAACTGAAGGTCTGCAACTCTCTCCAGCAGCGAGCAGGATGGCCAGCCCAAATGGCTGCCGCTTTTATACTAGTGCTGTCCCCTTTAAAGAGCACCCCCCGAGTCCAAGAAGGACCTGGTAACGTTCCATCCAACTGTCACTAATAGCGCCAGGCGGAACGGAGGGGGGCGCCACTGAATTTCCGGTCCGGGGCGCCAAAAGGTCGTTGCACACTGAAATGACATCATGATCTGCCTGCGCCCGCGAGCGGGCGCAAAGAGTTAACGCCGGCGCTAAAAGGCTACTCAACATGGCAGGAAGCGCTGGGTTCACTGCGCCTGCCCGAAAATTGGGTAACGCCCCAAATCTCGGGCTCTTTAGGCACTAATCGCTGGCGCTACCAACCGAATTTCTCCCCCACAGTGTTTCAAACAGTAATAGAGAACATTCATCATGGTTGGCCAAAAGGTTCCTGTCCAAAGTACTATCACATCAGGTCAGAGTTGAGTGTCGCAAGTGGACTATTACTAAAACAGAACAGAATAGTCATTCCACAGGCTCTACATCGAGACATGCTCAAAAGGATTCATGAGGGACACCTCGGAATTGAAAAATGCAAAAGGAGAGCAAGAGACACTGTTTATTGGCCTGGCATAAGTAAGGACATTGAGAACATGATAGGCAAATGTGAGACATGTCAGAAACACCAAAACAAACAAGGAAAGGAACCAATGATAGTAGCTGACTTACCAACAGCACCATGGCAAAAAGTTGGTATGGGCCTTTTTCATTTGAATGGTAAAGACTATCTATTAGTTATTGACTACTATTCTAACTATCCTGAGATGGCGCTGCTCTCAAGCACATCAGCAAGCAGTGTCATAATGAATGTTAAATTCATCTTCGCCAGACATGGAATTCCCAGGATTGCCGTTAGCGACAATGGTCCATGCTTCAACTGTAAGGAGTGGCAACAGTTTGCAGCACATTATGACTTTCAACACATCACATCCAGTCCTCTGTATGCTCAGTCGAATGGTAAGGCAGAGAAAGGTGTTCAAGTTCTCAAACAGCTACTGAAGAAAGCAACAGAAAGCAAGTCTGATCCTTATCTCGCCCTGCTGAGCTACCGAGCCTCCCCTTTAGACTGTGGTTCTTCACCTGCTGAACTCCTAATGGGTCGTAAGTTGCGCACCATGCTACCCTGCTGTGCAAAAGAAAAGCAAAATAAGGAACTGAGACAGAGACTTCAACTGTTAAAGCTGAAACAGAAATCACACTATGACAAGTCATCCAAAACTCTGAAACCTTTGACAAGGGATGATGTTGTCAGGATTGAGGATCCAGATGCATGGAACAGGAAAGCTACAGTTCTTGAGGAAGTAGGACCAAGGTCATACACTGTTAGAACTGAGGAAGGACAGATTCTCAGGAGGAACCGCCGTTCCCTCCTGAAAACACAAGAAACTATCCAAGAGCAAATCGATGACAATGCCGCAACTGAATCTTGTCACTCACCACCAGAACAATCTAACACAAACACACATACAGGCTCTCATGAAAACACATCAGACTTACCTGTGCTGAGAAGATCCACACATGAAGTAAAAAAGCCTGATAGACCTAATCTTTGAAGACAAAGAAAACTATAATAAAAGAATGAAAAGCTTAGAGTTCATAAAGTAAAGCTTTGAAGATGTGTTGACTGTTGTGAAGATGTTTATGTCATTATGATTGATTGATATTGATTTTGTTTAACCTCTAAGGAAGGGGGATGTAATGATCAGTAACATGTCATTCTAGATGGTAAACTAGGTGGAGCTGTATGTTTAGTAGTGGGCTACCCACAAGGCAGTAGTCAAGATGGATGCCTGTACACTAGTCCACATGGCTGAATAAATGACTAGCTCAAGCTAGCTGTTCATAATGAAAACATTTATTTATTTATGAACATAACAGCTGCAGTGGCAAGGATGCCAGATTCCATTGAGTCACTGGCAAGGAGTGTCCAGGACTTCGGCGCAGCACAGGCAAGGAGTCTCCAGGACTTCAGCGCAGCACAGGCAAGGATTGTCCAGGACGTCGGCGCAGCACAGGCAGCTGCCACGCAATTGCTTAGTGCTGCAATGCAGTCAGTGACTGGTCTCATGCAGACGCAGATTGAGGCCACACGAGTACTGACTGCTGCCACCCTCGCTGGATCGGGCAGGATTCGCCGGGGCCCTCACCATGCCACAGCAGGCCAGCAATCTGTGCTTCAGCAGATTGCTCCGCATGCTGCAGTGCTGCCCCGTGGGAGTGCCAGTGTGTCGGCCGAACAGGGAGTTGCTGTCCGCTCTCAGGATGACAGCATTCCTGCTGCCAGCACTGTCACTTCTCCACTGCAGCTGCCACCACCTGTAGGACAGACTGGTGCCGCCCATGCAGAGTTGGAGCAGTCAGCAGCCGGGCCCTCCAGGCCCAGAGCTGGTCCAGGCCGTCCCTCAAGGTATCTGCAGTCTCAGTTTCTGACACTCAGTAGTCTTCCCCCAGCCTTGCTGCAGCCACTGTGTAAGGGGTTTTCGATCGCAGAGGTTTCTCTCTCTAGAGGCCTCTCTCTCTCTTGCACAGTAAAACCTTGAGTGGTTCGACCCACTCACCCCTTAGGTTCTAGACACTGGTCTTGGATGCAGGAACTACAATGTAGAGAATACTCGATAGGCCAGGTTTAATGGAAACGAAATGAAATTTTATTGCATAGAGAAAAACAAATCAAATTTCTGTTCCTGGCTGGGGTGGAGATCGCCTTTACAGAAGGTAAGTACTGTAGAAAATATAGGGACAGAGTGATCTCCTGGAAGAATTTCGATCGCCTAGATGGGTCGGAGAAGAATTTCCCAGATTTTTTTCTCCCAAATTGGCCATTGGGTCTTTATCTGGTTTTTTGCCTCTCCCGGGAGATCACATGGGTTCGGGTGGATGCAGAGTGATAGAAGATTTGAGGTTAGGATCAGATCAGCCATGATCATATTGACTGGTGGAGCAGGCTCGAGGGGCCAATTGGCCTACTCCTGCTCCTATTTCTTATGTTCTTATGTTCTTAAATGCAAGTCAATAAAAGGGTACATGGGAGGGAAAAACAAATTCATAATACATTACTAACTGAGATAGATACAGGCATATTATACTTTACAAAAGTCATCATGAAATGGGGAAAAACACGGAACATCGAGGGACAACAACTCATTGTTAAAATTACCCCTTAAATGCCCACCCCCTAAGCCTAGCTAGATCAGATTGTGAGGGGCCAGAAACATGCTCACCAATCCAGTTGGAAAGTATAGAGTTTTGAAACAGGTCTGCGTTTTGATCCTTTCAGGCGTCCTGTCTCCACGTGGTCAGCGCTGCGGGCTGCGACACTCTCTCTTCTTCCTCGAGGTGAAGGTCACGGACAGGCTGGACACTGGCAGGCCTGGACGTCGGCGGGGATGGCGACCACCTGTTTGACCATGGTTGAAGAGGTCTCTTCGTGGAGTCTAGCTGATTACCATTTTCAGCTAGATTTCTTCTGTAGGGCTGCTGTCCTTTGTCTTGTCAACGGCCCGGGGTTTGTCAATGATCTCCCAATGGTTACCCCGGGGCGGGACGCAGACTCGAATCACCTTCTTGGTCTCTGGGTCGACGTTCCTCCACGGCTCTCAACAGGACAAGCTCAAAAGCGCGTCTGGCTGATCGCTACCGATGGCTACCCCGGGACTCCAAATATACTTCTCAAGAGAAGCCTTTATCTCCCGCCAAATCAAGGTTAGTCTTTGTTTAACTTTTGGCTGGCTTGTATCACAACGGGGTAGTTATTATATTTAAACTGCTTTCGGGATGGCCGGTGATGGCCATCTCTGGTCTGGAATGACCTTGTATTGTTTTGAATGTCTTCTTGATGTCTTTAATGGGTCTTTGATGCTCCCCTTATGAATATAAAACTGTTTCCCTTTGTCTGGGTAAACATTTAGATGGCCTTTATCTACAGGCCGATCTGACTGGATCTGCATCCAATGTGGTTGTGTCTGGTTTCGTTTTCTCCGAAACGGCCTTCCAGAACTTACTGTGGGCTGAATCCACAAAGGCTGTCTGGAGACTGCAGGAACCATTTTAAAGTGTCCAGAAAGCTAGTCATGGGGTCTGGCGGCCATTTTATGTGTCCCTTTTCTGGGCTTCTTTTAAAACAGTCTTTAAAAGTGAAGGCCTCTTCTGCCAAAGGACCCTTATCTGACAATATTAATTTTGCGGATCTTACACTGGGGTCCCATTGCGGAGGAGCTGCAGGGTGGGAAGGGGCCAATCTCGCAAGCAAAGCAGATCACCCTCAAAGGGCAAAAAGTAGGAGGTGTGGCAAAATGTTGTTAATTGTTTTATTGAAGGCCGAGGATCATGGTCATATTTTTGTTACTGTTTTGGTCATTGTCTCCAGGTTGTGAGAGCCAGTTATGCGACTGACTGTTTATTTGGAGGTTTCTCTCTATTACTTTGTCATGCGGGAAGGGCACACAGTTTGTTAAATAAAGAAGTGGCTTTATTCAGAATGTGCATGTTTGCTCTTTGAACTAATTGTTGCCTTGACCGGCTTAGGGGTTGCGGCACGGTTCCATTCATGTTCTTTGAAGGGCAGAAGCCATTCCCTCAGAGGGGGCCTAGAAGTGACTTGCTATAAGCTGCTGACGGACGGCCCTTGCACTTTGTGCCTCCCTCCCGTCTTGGTGCTGCTGCTCCTCCTCCTCCTCCTCTTCTTCCTCCTCCTCTGCTGGTGCTCCAATGTCTGGTGGCATTGGCTGAGTCCTGAGGATTGCCAGGTTATGCAGCATGCAGCACACAACAACGAAATGGGAGACTCGCTCAGGTGAGTACTGAAGGGCTCCTCCGGAATGGTCCAGACAGCGGAACCATTGCTTGAGCACACCGATTGTGTGCTCAACGATGTTCCTGGTAGCTTGATGGCTCTCATTGTATCGTTCTTCAGCAGGGGTGCTGGGCGAACGGAGCGGGGTCATCAGCCAGGTGTCCCCGAGAAGCCAGCCTCCTGGGTGAGTCGGGGCCTCGAAAAGGTCTGCCACAGAAGTCTGGCACAGGATGAAGGCGTCGTGGCTGCTGCCTGGAAAGCGGGCATTGACAGCGAGTATCAGCTGTCTGTGGTCACAGACCAACTGGACGTTCAACGAATGGAACCCCTTTCGGTTGCGGAAATCCTCTGCATTCTCTTGCGGCGCCCGCAAAGCCACATGCGTACAGTCAATGGCGCCCTGGACCATGGGGAAGCCCGCTATTCTTGCAAAGCCCATTGCGTGCTCTTGCTGCTTGTGCGGGATCATGGGGAAGGAGATGTACTGTCATCTCCTTTTAAAGAGGGCATTCGTGACTTGGCGGATGCAGCAATGCACCGCGAACTGGGAGATATTGGCAATGTCCCCAGTAGCGGATTGAAAGGAGCCGGTGGCATAGAAGTTGAGAGCCACTGTTACCTTCACTGCCACCGACAGAGACGTCCTGCTCCTCAGTTGAGGCTGCAGATCTGGCTAAAGCAGGTGGCAGAGCTCAGTGACCACCTCCTTGCTGAATCGCAGCCTCTGAAAACACTGCTCCTCAGACATATTGATGTATGAGAACTGTTGGCGGAAAACCCTGGGAGCGTAAGGTCTCGTGTGCCAACGCCTGTTGGCCCTCCTCCGTCTGGCCATGATTGGCACTCTCTCTCTGCGTCTCTGTGCCCTCTCAATGTAATGGAGAAGCCCTATGTTCCCATCCATTGCAGCCCCCATAGTATGTGGCCACTCAAAGTTATGCCGGTGAAAAAGCAAAGCAACTACAAAGTTCTGGTCAGAAGCCAAAAGTACCTCAGCGAGCGCTGACTCAATGTAGAAATCTCTCTCCCTTTGTCTCTCTGCAAATCTCTCTCTCTCTCTCAGAAGGAGTGGTCCAAAAATGGCTACCACAAAGAAGCCAGGAAGAACCCCCTTTAAATAGCGCCCCCCCCCAGCCCCACAGCGACTGGGAACCGTTCCAGTCAACCTATCGTTGGGAGTGACAGGCGGAAAGGAGGGGGACGCCACTGAATTTCCGGTCCGGGGCGCCCCAAGGGCGTTGCACTCTGAAATGACGTCAGGATCTGCGTGCGCAGCTGAGCGGGCGTTGCGGTTTAGTGCCGCCGCTAAATGTCCACTCAATTTCGCGAGAGGTGCAGGTATCGCCACGCCCGGGCGCTAGCTGGTTCGCGCCCCACTTATCACCCTCTTAAGGCGCTAACAGGTGGCAAAACCAACTGAATTTCTCCCCCGTGGTGTGGTACTGAGCCTTCCAGGTCAGAAAGATCCCAAGTGTGATCTAGGCCTGTGTTGCTAGGTGATTTCAGTCAGGGAGACGGTAGGGGCACTACAATTTCCTTCAGCTTCCCTGGGCTAAACAGTGGGAAGATCAGTCAGGGCTCCTGTTCCTGATTGCTTTTCAGTGACCCCTGTTGGAAAGTACTTGTGTGTTTGGACCTCAAGTGAGGAAAGGATTGGGCTGAGCCATGACACCCCATGGTCAGATACCTTGTCTGTGCTCACACACAAAGAATGACAAGTTGGGAATTCACAGGTGAAAATCTTGCAATTTTTAATTTGTTAAAAAAACAAATCAAACAGTAAAATGAATTACAATTAACAATCATTATTTTTGTTCATTTTTTTCCTTCAGAGTTTTCTCCCCTTTTCTCCTGAAGGTGCTGGGGTTAGATTCCATGGGTTTCAGCTAGCCCCTAGTACTTCACCCATTCTTCACCATAAATATATTAGATGATATATTTGGAGCTTACTACACCACATTGTGTGTTTAGCAACTGGAGCCTTTAGGTGAGCTTCAAGTGGAAGATGGCACAGTGTGTTTGAGTACCAACATACAGTGACTTAGAGTGTTTGGATGCAGGTTGAACATTCTGTGCCACAAAATTTGCAATCATAGCTGCGTTCCTGTGGAAAGACACCGTGGAGGGTGAAGTCAGCTGTTTTCTCATAGGGAAAAATGTAAAATAGTGGGGAGCGTCGTCCCAGGCTGATCGCACTCTTCTGGAGGCCCTTTCAAAGTGATAATACCAGAGGCATTGGAGAAGTTTGGCCACGGTTAGTAGGGGAGATTTTCCTAGGTTTGCGCCCATGTACGCTGGATTGCCTGAGCACAATGAATATTGCACCATCGGTTGGCTTCCTTTCTGGCTGCCCAATTTTCCAATATTTGCTGTGCCCAAGTAATCCAGTTTACCTAGACATAGACCCAGGAAAATCTTTCCTAGTATGTGGCCCAGGAAATCCAGGGTACAGGGAGATAAAATAGGAATCTTACCTCAAGTACCCCCCTCCCCACCAAAAGAAATGGAATGCTTATTCCTGTATGATAAACCGTATTATTCTATACAGCTACAAGAGTTTCCAAGGGTAATTTCTTAGAATATAACTGCAATGGATGAGAGTTTGTGTGCAGCACCATGTATTATATTATAATGATGATGATCAGTATCTTGGATCGTCTGCGATAGTACCACCATCACCTCTTCCAGGCACTTAGTCCTACAAGGATGTTCCAGTGTCCTGAGGTGATTGCCAGAAACAGCTTTTACTATCTCACACTCCCTCTCTCATCTGTTCCCTCTGTCTTGATCTTGTAATTACCGTCTTAAACTGTACCTCATCTTTAGTTCTCCCCCTCCTACTATTTCAGTTCCTCGCCTCTTCATCTAATTTTTAACCACATCTTGCCTCCCTCAGTCTTTCTTTCCTCCTACAATCTACAGACTTTTAAAATCTAAGATAGGCATCCCCTAACCACAGCCTCTCAATTCAGCTTTGGTAGTGTCCTTCACCACTTTCCCTTCAGCTAGGTTTGTCAATTACAAGAAACAAGCAGCAGCTATACAGGGAGACATATTCCCTCCCAAAATATAGCCATTTTGTATCCAGTGATGATTGCCACTGAGAGTGAACTGATGTGCGATGCACTTTGACGTTTAGAGTAAGTCAAGTGATGGAGAAACTGGGGATTATAGTTTCAACCTTTAACCTGCTAACACTATAACCTTCTTACATATAGGCTAGGCATATCTGTTAAAATAATCTTACAGAACTCTTCTGTATAAAGAAACCATTCCTGTGGTTACTTCCTTTTGTTCTTGGGGTGAGGACTGTACAAACTAACAGAATAAGTCATTTCTGCAGTAGTATACATACAAACACTGTTAAGCAGTGCAGCTCCTGACACCAAAATAAAGATAATTAACTAAAGAAAATCCAGATAATTCAAGTAGCCTTTTTCATTTTTTAGTATTCCTTATGACTTTAGGGGCAATGGGCACCCTCCAGTCCTTCACCCAGGTGGGCGTTCTTCATGTGCGACCCTAGCCAGTAAATGTTGGCAGGCTGTTTGGCCAGAGGGTATCACAGCCAAGTCCAATCATGTCCCCATCTGATATACGCACAACTCATGATGACTGATTTTTTTCTCCAACCAATCCCAGGGCACTGAGGCCAATTGTAGCAGCATTACTGCCACCTTGGGAGAGATGAGCTAACTTAATACAGACTGGGGAATGAACCTACCATCTCCCTGGTCTCTATGGCTCAGCACCACACTCCTTTTACAGATTCCAGCTATGCAAAGCATGTTAGAAACACCAACACTTCAGGATTTGCAAAATCTTCATAACACACACTAATCTTGCATTTTTATCTTTCGATGAGTCTATTATAGGTGAGATATAAATAATTTCTAGGGTTTTGCAGTTCATAATAAGCATGGAGCATAAAAAGAAACTGTTGTGTATGTAATATGTATGCTACTTTAACCCTATGGCCAGGGCAGCACTACTTTGTAGGGCGTAGTGATACCGTAGTACCACTCCTGGCCATAGGGGTATAAATAGTACTGCGGGTACTGATCTTCCCTCAGTTCCCGCCTGTGGGTATGAAGTAAAGACCTAAGTTAAACCCTTCCAAGCTGTCTCTTCCTTTTTGTATCAAGTATATGCGCATACTTTACACTGGCGACTAGGAACGTTCGAACTCACCAGTACAAGGTGCAACAAAGGATCGGTAGCAGTACGGGGAGAGAAGCTTCTTACCAGCCTGCAGAGTCCAGCGTCGACCGAAGGAGGCCGCCCAGTTCAGGAGGAGCGGCAGCAACGGAGCGAGAGAGAGGGGTTTCCAGCGGAGGCTGCGGCAGCTGAGAGAAGAGGCTGAACGGGCGTTCCAGCCACGGGGCAAAAGTCCACCCAGGGTCAGGTAAACTGCAATCCTTCCCGGGGAACGCGAGCTGCAAGGGCCAGAACGGGCAGGCGATCTGGGGAACAAACGGAGCCACGAGGACTAGCGGGCCAGGAGAGGGGAAGGTCGTTGTAATAGCGGCGGTGGCAATAACGGGAGCTGCAAGGGCCAAAAATAACGAACCTGGAGAGACGTCGTTGACAGCAGAGGGAGAAAAGGCGGGAAAGCGCCATCTAGTGGACAAAGGGGAAAAGTTTTTCTCTTCAGCAGTTTAAAATGAACAGCGCCATCTAGTGGACAAAGGGGAAAAGTTTTTCTCTTCAGCAGTTTAAAATGAACAGCGCCATCTAGTGGACAAAAGGGGAAAAGTTTTTCTCTTAGAAAAAAATAACAGCGCCATCTAGTGGAAAAAGGCGGGAAAACCTCTTCAGTAGTTTTAAAAATGGCTAAAGAAGCTCGGTTGTCAGAATTTGTTGCCGACATAGAAGATTGGGACGCATATGTAGAAAGGCATGAACTTTATTGCATAGTAAACAAGGTGAAAGATGACGAAAAGGCAGCAACCTTATTAAATTCTATGGGGGCAAAAACATACGGTCTGCTGAGGAATCTTCTTACTCCAGAAAAGCCAGCAGACAAAACGTATGCCCAAATTGTTGATACGTTGAAGGAACATTTAAACCCTAAGCCACCATTTATAGCGGAAAGGTACCGCTTTTACAGACGTGACCAAAGGAATGATGAGTCGCAGGCAGCCTATTTGGCTGAGCTCAGACGGTTGTCCAAACATTGCCAGTTTGGAGCCTTTTTGGCGGAAGCGATCAGAGACAGATTTGTCTGTGGCATGTTAAATGAGAGTACACGAAAACGGTTGCTGGCCAAGAAACAGCTCAGCCTAGATCAGGCGATAGAAATAGCATTGGCACATGAAGCAGCAGCACAGGGTGCTGCCCAAATACGACAAAACACAACCGGCTATGACACCCATGAGGTGACATTTCACAAAGGTAAATGCTACCGTTGTGGCAAAACCACCCACGACCAAAGTAATTGTCGGTTTCGTGATAAAATATGCCGGCAGTGTGGGAAAAAGGGGCATATAGTGAAAGTTTGTCGGTCGGGTATGAAACCCAATAGTGGGGGCAATCCGAGCAGTACCAAGGCAAGGACAAAAATACATAAGATATCTGACAGTAGCTCAGACGAGTCACAGGAAGGCACAAAAGCCGAGCCTAAAGGTCTGGGATGTCTCAAGTTATATGGTGTAGACAAAATGGAGGACCACAGCACAATGTGGGTTAAAATGAAGGTAGCAGGCATCGAAGTTAATATGGAGCTGGACACGGGTTCAGCCCTATCAGTAATTAATGAACAAGATTATAACAGGCTGTTCAAACGCATTCCCTTAAAGGATACCGAAATCAAATTAAAAACATATACGGGACAAAAAGTTTACCCGAAGGGAAAAATGCAAGTAACAGTTAAATACAACGGCAGAAAAGTGCCAGGACTTTATTTATACGTCCTACCAAACGGCGGACCACCACTTTTGGGTAGGGAATGGATAAGAAAAATCCATTTCGACTGGAAGTCGATACACGAGATAAAAGTAGAGACCACCAAGGATGATACAACCATTACAAACAGGCTGTCGAAAATATTGGCAAAAACGCCAGAGGTGTTCCAACAAGGGCTGGGGACCTTAAAGGACATTAGAGCAAAAATAACTATTGCTCAAGACGCAAACCCCAAGTTTTGTAAGGCCAGACCGGTGCCTTACGCCATCCGGCCAGCTGTGGAAGCAGAACTGGATGCCTTAAAGAGTGCAGGTGTCCTTACAAAGATTGAGTGGAGCGAGTGGGCCACGCCCATCGTCCCAGTTATAAAGGAATCTGCAAATAACACGCCGGGGGAACCAAAGAAGGTTCGCATTTGCGGGGATTTTAAAATAACTATTAACCCAGTCCTGCACACGGTACAGTATCCGCTGCCGCGGGTAGAGGACATATTCGCATCGTTAGCTGGGGGTAGACACTTTACAAAGATTGACCTTTGTCAAGCTTATTTACAGATGGAGGTGGAGCAGGACTCGAAAAAGCTCCTAACGATTAACACCCACAAGGGATTGTACCAGTACAATCGCCTGGTATTTGGTGTGGCGTCCGCCCCAGCCATATGGCAGAGGACCATGGAACAGGTCCTACAGGGCATTCCAGGAACGCAGTGCTACCTGGATGACATCCTGGTGACAGGACAAACGGATAACGACCACCTCGCTAACCTGGAGCGAGTACTTCTGCGGTTGCAACAATACGGACTCAGGGCGAACAAGCAGAAATGTGAGTTTTTCCAGGAACGTATCTCATACTGTGGTCACATTATAGATAAGGAAGGCCTGCATAAGTCCCCAGAAAAGATCGAGGCAGTAGTGAAGGCCCCGCCCCCTGAGAATGTATCTCAGTTACGATCATTCTTAGGCCTTATAAACTATTACCATAAGTTCCTCCCGAACTTATCGTCCATTTTACATCCACTAAATTCATTGCTGCAAAAGGGAGTCTCCTGGAATTGGGACGAAGCGTGTGAGGCTGCTTTTAAAAAGGGTAAACAACTCATTACATCAAAGGAAGTGCTCGCACACTTTGACCCAAAAATGCCAATGAGGTTGGCATGTGACGCCTCCCCGTATGGTATAGGGGCAGTGTTGTCACACAAATTTCCCAATGGGACGGAGAGGTCAATAGCATTTGCCTCAAGGTCGTTAACTACAGCCGAAAGAAACTATGCGCAAATCGACAGGGAGGCCCTCAGTCTGGTGTGGGGTGTAAAAAAATTCCACCACTACCTGCATGGGCAACGTTTCACACTACTGACGGATCATCAACCGTTGGTGTCCATATTTAATCCAACAAAAGGGGTGCCCCTGATGACGGCCCAAAGGCTACAGAGATGGTCACTGTTCTTAGGAGCACACCAGTACATTATCGAATATAAGGGTACCAAACAGCATGGCAATGCGGATGGCCTGTCGCGGCTACCATTGCCTGCAGAGATCGAAGAGATAGTACAGGACCCCGTGGAAATATATCATACGGCGGTTATGGAACACTTGCCCATCACCAGCCAATGTATCATACGGGAAACACAGAATGACCCGACACTGGCAAGGGTTTACGAATTGACCGTGAAAGGCTGGCCGGCGCAGGGTGACGCATCATTGCCGGCGTTTTCGGCAAGGAAGGACCAGTTGTCCGTATGCCGGGGCACATTGATGTGCGGAGCCAGGGTGGTGGTCCCTCAAAAATTACAACATAATGTGTTGCGGGACTTACACGAAGGTCATCTGGGGGGTGTCAAAATGAAAAGCCTCGCCAGAGCCTACGTCTGGTGGCCGGGCATTGACAGGGACATCGAGGAAGTAGCAAAAGCATGCCAAGGGTGCCAGATGGTACAGAACGTACCACCCCAAGCCCCACTACATCCGTGGGAGTGGCCCTCAACGCCGTGGCAAAGGATCCACGTGGACTTCGCTGGGCCCTTCATGGATGCGATGTTCCTTATTGTAGTGGATGCCCACTCAAAATGGCCGGAGGTCATAAAGATGTCATCAACGACAGCCGAAAAGACGGTCGCAGCCTTAAGGACCATTTTTGCCCGAAACAGGGTGCCCGAGCAAGTCTGTTCGGACAATGGGCCACAATTTGTGGCAGAAGAATTTCAAGCATTCCTAAAAAGGAATGGAGTGCGACATTATACGTCTGCACCATATCATCCGGCTACAAATGGGCTGGCAGAGCGATTTGTACAGACTTTTAAAAAGGCCATCAAGGCGATGGGGGAGGAAAGGTTGCCACTACAACACAAGGTGGACAATTTCCTATTCGCGTACCGTAATGCTGCACATACGGTGACCAACCAGGCCCCCGCCGTCATGTTCTTTAATAGAAGGTTAAGGTCTCGCCTCGAATTGCTCAGACCAAACATCCGGAGAGATGTGGAAAACCGAGTATTTCGTAGGGCTCCTGACAGACAGACACGGAGCTTCGAGGTGGGGCAGCAAGTGTTGGCCCGTGATTATAGAAATGAAAAGTGGCGGTCTGATACTATAAAGGCCCGCCAGGGACCTTTGATGTACACAGTGGATACTGGGGACGGCATAATCAGACGACATGCTGATCAACTTGTGGAGTCCAGAAACCCAACTGATTCACTACCTCAAACGTCTCAGCACATTGTTCCAGCGGAATCACGGCCCAGCTCGTCGCTACAGAAGTCTCAGGATGGCGAGGAGTTCAGCACTCCAGTGAGCTCCACGGCACAGGACGTGCCATCAGACACCGACGACTCCAGCGATGAAGTGGTGACGGAAGTACCGCCGCCTACACCGAGACCGACTAGAGAAAGACGTTATCCTAGTCGAGACAGGAGGCCTCCTCAGAGACTGAATCTATAACATGTTTCTTTTTATATATATATAGGTAGACAACTCTGATGTAAATATGTTATGTATGTTGTGTTACCAAATGTTATTAGCCCTAGTTATGGTGCATCTGTTGACTTAATTGCACGGGTACGTTTTAATTAAAAGGGGAGGAATGTTGTGTATGTAATATGTATGCTACTTTAACCCTATGGCCAGGGCAGCACTACTTTGTAGGGCGTAGTGATACCGTAGTACCACTCCTGGCCATAGGGGTATAAATAGTACTGCGGGTACTGATCTTCCCTCAGTTCCCGCCTGTGGGTATGAAGTAAAGACCTAAGTTAAACCCTTCCAAGCTGTCTCTTCCTTTTTGTATCAAGTATATGCGCATACTTTACAGAAACCATAAAGGGTATGGCTCGGGTTTTAATGAAGTTCAGTGAAAGAGCAAGTGTCAGTGGGGAAGAGAGAATTACCCATTTGCTTTAGTTTCTCAGAATGCTTTACTAAGTAAATATTACTATCACAATAGACAAAGTGTAGATTTGTTTTTAGTATTAGCACAAGGCTATCAGGATTGTTTACTTAAATTTATGGAATTATGCTCATGCTTACTTTTTCATTGAATACTGCAAAGTTTACAAGCTTTATGGAAAATTGCAGGTTATATTACAAGGTATTTGTTAGGTCCGTGTATCTTAATGTTGTGTCCTTCAATAATCAGACAACAGACTGCAGGGAACGATTCAACAGGTGTTTACTGAATGAGGGTTACTCTAGAACTAACTCTACAGATCACTACTCAGGGTTTATATACAGGTGTGGTCACTGCCGGTACTACAGTATATAGGAGCTGTAAAAAGTAGTTCTCTCCCTTAAGGTATATATACATTACATACATTACAATTCCTCCCCTTTTAGATTAACAGTACCATAATACTCATTCAACAATTAACATTTTTAATATACAATGTTATATGAAAATAGTCCATTCATATATTCAGTCTCTGGGGAGGCTTCCTGATTCTTTCTGGATAACGCCTTTCCCGAGTGTCTCGCTCTTGGTGCGGAGGCGATTCTAGCACCCTGTCGTCAGTTGATTCATCAGCTTCCAATGCTATTGTTTCTGAGGTAGATGCGACCTGTACGTCGGGTTCCTCACCAGGTACGTATGGCCGAGACATGGGGTTGACTCGTTCCTGTGACTCTAGGATCTGGTCAGCATGGCGTCTCACAATGTTCTCCCCAACATCCACTGTGTGCATTAGTGGCCCCTGCCGTGTGCATATCGTTCCTGGTTGCCATTTCTCTGTTCGGTAGTCGCGTGCCAAGACTGGTTGCCCTACATTGAAGCTCCTTGTCGGCTTCTCATTGATGTGCTGGAATTGCTTACTCTCAACATCTCTTCGTACATTTGGTCTGAGCAAATCCAGACGAGATCTCAACCTTCGGTTAAAGAACATCATGGCCGGGGCCTGGTTGGTGACTGCATGTGTCGCATTTCTGTAGGCTAACAGGAAATTGTCCACCTTATGCTGCAGTGGAATGTCGTCATCGCACATGGCCTTTACTGCTTTTTTAAAGGTTTGTACGAACCTCTCAGCCAATCCATTTGTGGCTGGATGATACGGGGCGGATGTGTAATGCCTTACCCCATTCCTTTTCATAAATCTTCGAAACTCTTCAGACACAAACTGTGGTCCGTTATCAGAGCAAATCTGTTCTGGCAAGCAGTTCCTGGCAAAAATGGTCCGTAGGACTGCAATAGTTTTCTCCGTGGTGGTGGAGGACATTTTGATGACCTCAGGCCATTTCGAGTGCGCATCCACGGCTATTAAAAACATTGAGTCCATGAATGGACCAGCAAAATCAATATGCATCCGTTGCCATGGAGATGAGGGCCACTCCCATGGGTGTAGAGGGGCATGTGGTGGTGCATTTTGGACCTTCTGGCATCCTGAGCAGCTCTTTGTCAGGTCCTCGATTTGCTGATCGATCCCCGGCCACCACACATAAGCCCTAGCAAGGCTTTTCATTTTCACCCCTCCCAGATGACCTTCGTGAAGCTCATTGAGCACTCTCTCCCTTAACTTGGGTGGAATTACCACTCGGGATCTACACATCAAGGTCCCCTGACATACTGACAGCTGTTCTCTTCTAGATGAGAATGCTGGCAACAGTGAGTCGCCATGTGCTGGCCATCCCTTCACCGTCAAATCATATAACCGAGACAGTGTCGGGTCATTTTGGGTCTCCTTCTCTATACCAGCGTTAGTTACTGGCAAGCATTCAATTATAGTCGAATGAAATATTTCGACAGGATCCACTGCTGGTGCTTCCTCCGCAGTAGGCAGTGGCAGGCGTGATAGCCCATCAGCGTTTCCATGCTGTTTCGTGCCCTTATACTCGATTTGATATTGGTGCGCCCCTAGAAAAAGGGACCATCTTTGTAGCCATTGCGCAGTCATCACCGGAACACCCTTCTTTGGATTAAAGATGGAGACAAGTGGTTGGTGGTCAGTCAGCAAGGTGAACTTCTGCCCGTGCAGATAGTGATTGAACATTTTCACTCCCCACACTAGGCTGAGGGCCTCCCTGTCAATCTGGGCGTAGTTACGCTCGGCTGAGGTTAGTGATCATGACGCAAAGGCTATTGGCCTCTCTGAGCCGCTCCAATGCCGTAGGGTGACGCATCACATGCCAACCGAATTGGTAATGCCGGGTTGTAATGGGCCAATACCTCTTTCGATGTGATTAGTGTTTTGCTCTTCTGGAAAGCTCGTCTACATTCGTCACTCCACTTCCATGGCACCCCAGTTTGCAGTAGGGTGTTCAGTGGGTGTAGTATTGTAGACAAATTTGGCAAGAACTTATGGTAGTAGTTTACCAGCCCGAGGAACGACCTCAGTTGTGACACATTTTCCAGTGCTGGAGCCTTGACTACTGCCTCAATCTTCTTTGGGGACTTATGTAACCCCTCTTTATCGATAACGTGGCCACAATACGAGATCTGTTTTCTAAAAAACTCGCATTTGGGGCGGTTAGCTCGGAGCCCATATTCCTGCAATCTAGTGAGCACCTGCTCCAGGTTGGCAAGGTGATCACTGTCATTTTCCCCCGTGACCAGGATGTCGTCCAAATAACACCGGGTCCCTGGGATCCCTTGCAGGACTTGTTCCATTGCCCTCTGCCAAATAGCCAGAGCTGATGCTACCCCGAATACCAGCCGGTTGTATTGGTAGAGACCTTTATGGGTGTTGATCGTGAGGTATTTTTTTGATGCTTCTTCTACCTCCATTTGCAGATACGCCTGGGCCAGATCAATCTTAGTGAAGCGTTTCCCTCCAGATAGCGAGGCGAAAATATCTTCAATCCGCGGAAGTGGATATTGTACGGTGTGAAGGACTGGGTTCACTGTTACCTTAAAGTCCCCACAGATGCAAACCTTCCTTGGTTCCCCAGGCGTGCTGCTCAACGACTTTTTCATCACAGGGACGATGGGTGTAGCCCACTCGCTCCAGTCTACCTTGGACAGTACACCTGAACGTTCCAGACTCTCCAGCTCTGCTTTGACGGCTGGGCGGATTGCATAAAGTACTGGTCTGGCCTTAAAAAATTTTGGGCTTGCGTTTTCTTCAATTTTAATCATCGCTGTCATGCCTTTTAGTGTTCCGAGTCCTTGCTGGAACACTTCTTTCGCGTCAGTTAGGATCTTTGACAGTCGCCCAGGTGTGACGTCGTCATCCTTTTTATCAGCCACAGTCAATGCCTGTATGGAATGCCAATCTAGCTGTATCTTCCGGATCCATTCACGTCCTAGTAGTGGTGGTCCTCCATCTGGCAATACATATAGGTCCATTTTTGGTGTTTCCTTGCCGTTATATATAACGTTCACCCTTATTTTTCCTTTGAGGTAGACTTTTTGCCCCGTGTACGTCTTCAAGACAATCTTTGTATCTCTCAAGGGTATATATGAGAATAGCCGCTTGTAGTCCCTTCGGTTTATGACTGTTAGGGCTGATCCTGTGTCCAATTCCATTTTCACTTGGACTCCTGCTATCTTGAGCGTGACCCAGATAGTTTGGTGATCCTCCATTTTGATCACATTATGTAGTTTCAGACAACCCAGCTCCTTGCTTCCGGAGTCTGTATCACTCTTCTGTTCGTCTGAACTACTCTCCGTCACCTTATGTACCTTCTTGTACTTCTCCTGTGGAGATTTCTTGCTGCTGGTTTTCTTTCCCGACCTGCAGACTCTTGCTATGTGTCCTACTTTTCCACACTGTCTGCACACTTTGACCTTGAACCAGCAATCATTATGGTCGTGTGTTGCTCTGCCGCAGCGATAGCACTTCACTGTTCCGTATGACATTTCATTTGTGCGATATTCTTGCGGTCTCCATTGTATCTCTGCAGCGCCCCGTGCTGCTGCTTCATGTGATACTGCAATGCTGAAAGCCTTGTCCAGCGTAAGATCCTTTTCTGATAGAAGCCGTTTCTGGGTTCCTTCACTTTGAAGCCCACACACAAACTTGTCCCTTAAAGTATCTGCTAGTCCTGTTCCAAACTGGCAGTGTTTCGATAGCTTGCGCAGTTCTGTTAAATACTCAGCATTACTTTCATCTTTATGCTGGTTCCTTTTGTGAAACTTAAATCTTTCTGCTATCAGCAGCGGTGTGGGGTTTAAGTGGTCCTGTAGGATTGACACTTTTTTTTCAAAATCCTTTTCTACTGGCTTCTCTGGGGTTACTAGTTTTCGTAGTAAGCCATACGTTTTTGCACCCATTAAATTCAACAATACCAGCGCTTTCTTGTCATCTGGCACTTCATTCGCCTTGCAGTATACTTCTATGCGTTCAACATATGTCGTCCAATCTTCGACTTCATTGTCGAACGCTGTGATACTGCCACTCTTCGGCATTTTTGGGTGTGGTTAGACTGGCTTAAAATGGCGTCTCCCGCGCTTTCCTTTCTTCCCCGCTGTGGCTTAAAATGGTGTCTCCCGCGCTGCTGCCAACGCCGCTTCCGGCGGTCCTCGTGGCAAATGGCAACACCCTGTGGGTTTCATGCTCTGCTCCTGCGCTGCTGCCAACGCCGCTCTCTGCGGTCCTCGTGGCAATGGCAGCGCCTCGCATTTTCCTGCGCGCCTCTCTCCCCCGTTGACGCTGCTCAGCCGTTGAACACCGGCTGCGCTCTGCTCTCTCTCGTCTCTCTCCCCCGTTGACGCCGCTCGGTCCTGAACACCGACTGCGCACTGTGCACTCTGCCCGCTCTCTCTCCCCCGTCGTCGCTGCTCAGCCTTTTTCTGTGCCGCTGTCCGGGAAGGGTCTGCGCAGTACCTGTTGCCAGCCCGTTTCGCTGGACCACCGTAACTGGAAAGCCAAGCCTGGCTCTCGACAGCCTCCCCTGCGATGTTCAAATCTCCGCTGGATGACTGGGCGGTTGCCCGTGGTCGACGCCCGTGCTTCTGGACTCGACCTTCTTCCACTGTTCTCCAGGAGCGAATCCCTGGGAGTTGATGCAGAGTTGCAGGTAGGTTCGAATCTGCCTCGTCGCCAATGTTAGGTCCGTGTATCTTAATGTTGTGTCCTTCAATAATCAGACAACAGACTGCAGGGAACGATTCAACAGGTGTTTACTGAATGAGGGTTACTCTAGAACTAACTCTACAGATCACTACTCAGGGTTTATATACAGGTGTGGTCACTGCCGGTACTACAGTATACAGGAGCTGTAAAAAGTAGTTCTCTCCCTTAAGGTATATATACATTACATACATTACAGTATTTGTGGCCAAATACAGTGAGCATCTTAGAGTTATGGAATTTTGGTGCAATACATATTAAGGGTCAACAGGACCAAGATTATTTCTTGGCAGGGGGTTTAAGGTTGAACAGGGATGGTGGGTCAGGGGTTTGCTGGTTAAAATTGCTTATGCCTGCAGATGACATCGCAAGGGGAATCATATAGATGAGGAAGAGTAGGGGGCCAAGGGTAGACATTAGGGGGACTCTGGAGGTCACGGTGCAGGGGCAGGTAGAGAAACTATTGATGGCAATTATCCAGCTGTGATAAGATACATAGATCCATAGGAGCAGGAGTAGGCCATTCGGCCCCTCGAGCCTGCTCCGCCATTTAATGAGATCATGGCTGATCATCCAAATTCAGTACCCTGTCCCTGCTTTCTCCCCATATCCCTTGATCCCTTTAGTCTTAAGAAATATATCTAACTCCTTCTTGAATATATTTAATGAATTGGCCTCAACTGCCTTTTGTGGTAGAGAATTCCACAGGTTCGCCACTCTCTGGGTGAAGAAATTCCACCTCATGTCTGTCCAAAATAACTTACCCCTTATCTTTAGACTGTGACCCCTGGTTCTGGACTCCCCTGCCATCGGGAATATCCTTCCTGCATCTAGTCTGTCTAGTCCTGTTAGAATTTTATAAGTTTCAATGAGATCCCCTCTCATTCTTCTAAAGTCCAGCGAATATAAGCCCAGTCGACCCAATCTCTCCTCATACGTCATTCCTGCCATCCCAGGTATCAGTCTGGTGAATCTTCGCTGCACTCCCTCCATGGCAAGAGCATCCTTCCTCAGATAAGGCAACCAAAACTGCACACAATACTCAAGGTGTGGTCTCACCAAGGCCCTGTACAACTGCAGCAAGACATCCCTGCTCCTGTACTCGAAACCTCTTGCTATGAAGGCCAACATACCATTTGCCTTCTTAACCGCCTGCTGCACCTGCATGCTTACCTTCAGCGACTGGTGCACAAGGACACCCAGGTCTCGTTGCACTTCCCCTTTTCCCAATCTATTGCCGTTCAGATAATAATCTGCCTTCCTGTTTTTGCCACCAAAGTGGATAACCTCGCCTTTATCCACATTATAGTGCATCTACCATGCATCTGCCCAATCACCCAACCTGTCCAAATCATACTGGAGTTTCTCGGCATCCTCCTCACAAAACACACGCCCACCCAGCTTTGTGTTGTCTGCAAACTTGGAGATATTACATCTAGTCCCCTCATCTAGATCATTTATATATATTGTGAATAGCTAGGGTCCTATTACCAATCCCTGCGGTACCCTACTAGTCACTGCCTGCCACTCGGAAAAAGACCCATTTATTCCAACTCTTTGCTTCCTATCTGCCAATCAGTTCTCTATCCAAGTCAGTACCTTACCCCCAATCCCATGTGCTTTAGCTTTACATGCTAATCTCTTATGCGGGACCTTATCGAAAGCCTTCTGAAAGTCCAAATACACCACATCCATTGGTTCTCCCTTATCTATTCTACCAGTTACATCCTCAAAAACTTCCAGTCAAGCATGATTTACCTTTTGTAAATCCATGTTGACTTTGTCCGACCCTGTCACTGTTTTCCAAGTACTCTGCTATTATATCTTTTATAATGGACTCTAGCATTTTCCCCACTATAGATGTCAGGCTTACCGATCTATAATTCCCTGTTTTCTCTCTACCACCTTTTTTAAATAGTGTGGTTACATTAGTTACCCTCCAATCCATGGGAACTGTGCCAGAGTCTATAGAATTTTGGAAGATGACCAGCAATGCGTCTACTATTTCTAGGGCCACATCCTTAAGTACCCTAGGATGTAGATTATCAGGCCCTGGGGATTTATCGACCTTCAATCCCGTCAATTTCCCTAACACCATTTCCCTACAAATACTGATTTCATTCAGTTCCTCCCTCTCATTAGACCCTATGTTCCCCGACATCTCTGGGAGGTTATTTGTGTCTTCCTTTGTGAAGACAGAACCAAAGTATGTATTTAATTGGTCAGCCATTTCTTTGTTCCCCATTATAAATTCCCCTGATTCTGACTACAAGGGACCTATGCTTGACTTCACCAATCTTTTTATCTTCGCATATCTATAGAAGCTTTTACAGTCAGTTTTTACGTTCCCTGCAAGCTTACTCTCATACTCTATTTCCCCCCTCTTAATTAATCCTTTTGTCCTCCTTTGCTGAATCCTAAACTGCTCCCAATCCTCAGGTTTGCTGCCTTTTCTGGCCAATTTATATGTCCTCTCCTTGAATCTTATGCTATCCCTGATTTCCCTTGTTAGCCACGGTTGTGCCACGTTTTTAATTTTATTTTTATGCCAGACAGGGATGAACAAATTCTGCAGTTCATCCATGTGATCTTTAAATGTTTGCCATTGTATATCCACCGTCAACCCTTTAAGTAACATTCTCCAATCCATCCTAGCCAACTCGCGCTTCATACCATCGTAGTTTCCTTTATTTAAATTCAGGACCCTAGTCTCTGAGTCAACTACTTCACTCTCCATCTTAATGAAGAATTCTATCATATTATGATCACTCTGACCCAAGGGGCCTTGCACAACAAGATTGCTAATCAATCCTTTCTCATTACATAATACCCTGATTGCCTGATCTCTAGTTGGTTCCTCAACATATTGGTCCAGGAAATCATCCCGTATGCACTCTAGGAATTCCTCCTCCACAGTATTGTTACTAATTTGGTTAGCCCAATCTATATGTAGATTAACGTCATCCATGATAACTTCTGTGCCCTTATTGCATGCGTCTCTAATTTCCTGTTTAATGCCATCCCCAACCTCAGCATTACTGTTTGGGGGTCTGGAAACAACTCCCACTAACATTTTCTGGCCCTTGGTATTTCCCAGCTCTACCCATACAGATTCCACATCATCAGAGCTAATATCCTTCCTTACTATTATGTTAATCTCCTCTTTAACCAGCAATGCTACCCCACCTCCTTTTCCTTTTTTCCTGTCCTTCCTGAATATTGAATACCCCTGGATATTGAATTACCAGCCTTGGTCACCCTGGAGCCATGTCTCCATAATCCCAATTTTATCATATCCATTTACATCTATTTGCGCAGCTAATTCACCCACCTTATTACGAATGCTCCTCACATTAAGACACAAAGCTTTCAGGCTTGTTTTTTTAAAAACTCTTAGTCCTTTTAGAATTATTAGTTACTGTAGCCCTGTTTGATTTACACACTTTATTTCTCTGCCTTCCACTTTTGCTTTACTCCTTCCTGTCTTTTGCTTCTATCCTTGCTTCCCTTTCCTCTGACTCCCTGCACAGGTTCCCAACCCCCTGCCATTTTAGTTTAAACCCTCCCCAACAGCACTAGCAAACACTGCCCCTAGGACATCGGTCCCAGTCCTGCCCGGGTGCAAACCGTCCAGTTTGTACTGGTCCCACCTCCCCCAGAACCGGTTCCAATGTCCCAGGAATTTCAATCCTTCCCCCTTGCACCATTCCTCTAGCCATGTATTCATCTGAAATATCCTTCTATTTCTACTCTGATTAGCACGTGGCACTGGTAGCAATCCTGAGATTACTACCTTTGAGGTCCTATTTTTTAATTTACCTCCTAACTCCCTATATTCAGCTTTTAAGACCTCATCCCAGTTTTTACCTATATCGTTGATACCTATATGCACCACAACAGCTGGCTGTTCACCCTCCCCCTCCAGAATGCCCTGCAGCCACTCTGAGACATCCTTGACCCTTGCACCAGGGAGGCAACATACCATCCTGGAGTCTCGTTTGCAGCCGCAGAAGTGCCTATCTGTTCCCCTTCCAATAGAATCCCCTATCACTATAGCTCTCCCGCTCTTTTTCCTCCCTTCCTGTGCAGCAGAACCACCCATGGTGCCAGGAAGTTGGCTACTGCTGCCTTCCCCCGATAAGCCATCTCCCCCAACAATATCCAAATCGGTATATTTGTTTGAGAGGGGGATGGCCACAGGGGACCCCCACATTACCTGCCTGCGTCTACTACTATGCCTGGCGGTCACCCATTCCCTTCCTGCCTGTGCAGCCTTTACCTGTGGTGTGACCTACTCCCTAAACGTGCTATCCACAATGTCCTCAGCATCATGAATGCTCTAGTAGGTATCCATTCGCAGCTCCAGCGCCGCAATGTGGTCTGCCAGTAGCTGCAGCTGGGTACACTTCCCGCACACATGGTCGTCAGGGACACAGGAAGTGTCCCTGATTTCCCACATAGTGCAGGAGGAGCATGCCACAGGGCCGAGCTATGCTACCATGACTTACCCTTCAATTAATTCAAATTAAATTAAATCAAATCAATACCACTAATTACACTACAATTAAATGATATACTCAAGGGCCCTTGTTTACTAGCACTCCCCACTACAGAACAGAGACCCTAGAAAGTATAAACCACAAAAATTAAGTTTGGAAAAAAGCGAGCAGGAGAGAAATATTCACCAACCAATCACTTACCTGCTTTCTGGTGACGTCACATTTCGATTACTTTTTATTTCTCTCTCTCACCGCTCCTTAAATCCTCGGTCTCTGCGCTCAGTCTCCACCCAGGGCCGCTCTTGCTACTGCCGTTTGTGAGTCTGGGACGCTCTCTCTCTCCCCGTTCCTTAAATCCTCGGTCTCTGCGCTCAGTCTCCACCCAGGGCCGCACTCGCTGCTGCCGCCAGTGAGTCCGGGCCTCTCTCTCTCTCCCCGCTCCTTAAATCTTCGGTCTCTGCGCTCAGTCTCCACCCAGGGCCGCTCTTGCTACTGCCGTTTGTGAGTCTGGGCCTCTCTCTCTCTCCCCGCTCCTTAAATCCTCGGTCTCTGCGCTCAGTCTCCACCCAGGGCCGCACTCGCTGCTGCCGCCAGTGAGTCCGGGCCTCTCTCTCTCTCCCCGCTCCTTAAATCCTCGGTCTCTGCGCTCAGTCTCCACCCAGGGCCGCACTCGCTGCTGCCGCCAGTGAGTCCGGGCCTCTCTCTCTCTCCCCGTTCCTTAAATCCTCAGTCTCTGTGCTCAGTCTCTGCCCAGGGCCGCACTTGCTACTGCCGCCAGTGAGTCCGGGCCTCTCTCTCTCTCCCCGTTCCTTAAATCCTCGGTCTCTGCGCTCAGTCTCCACCCAGGGCTGCACTCGCTGCTGCCGCCAGTGAGTCCGGGCCTCTCTCTCTCTCCCCGCTCCTTAAATCCTCGGTCTCAGCGCTCAGTCTCCACCCAGGGCCGCACTCGCTTATTAAGAGTGGAACCAGACAAGGACAATCCCACTCAGCTGGCCAACAGAGGAAGGAAGTTGGAGGAGGAATGTTGGTCAAATGTGTCAAGAACCGCAGCAAGGTCGAGAAGGATAAGGACATTTAGTGCACCACAGTCACAGAGTATGTCATGTGTGACTTTGGTTAGAACCATTACAGTCCTGTGGCAGAGGCAAAAACCTGATTAGTGAGATTCAAACATGGAATTGCAGGAAAGATGTGTATGGATTTAGGAAGCAACAAAACATTCAAGAACTTGAGGGGAAAGGGAGGTTGAAGATGGGATGGTAGGCTGCAAAGACAGTGGGTCAAGGGTGAATTTTTTGAGGAGGGTAGGTGATGACAGCAGTTTTTAAAATTAGAAGGACACTACCTGAAGAGAGGAAACAATTTACAAGATGAGCTAGCATTGGGGACCGGAAGGGAAGTTGTGTGGTTAGTAGTTTAATGGGAATGGGGTCAAGAGAGCTGGAGGTAAGTCTCAAAGACCAGATGAGCTCAGAGCAGGCATAGGGGAGATAGGAGAAAACTGTAAAAAAAAACACAGTTTATGGGCTAGGGCAAGGGGAAGTTTTAATTGGTGGACAAGTGGGGGAAAGAAGCAGTGGCAGCTGAATGGATGGTCTCAATCTTAGAGAAAAAGAAACCCATAGCTCCTTGCACTTGTTGTTAGAGATGAGGATTAAGGGGATAGGGGAGAAAGGCTTAAGGAGACAGTTGAAAGTGCAGATAAATAACCGGGGGTTATCTCTGCTTTCCAGGATTATCCTGGAGTAGTATACGGTTTTGGTAGAAGAGATTGTGGCTCTTTAGTGCTTGAGGTGATCCAGCCAGATTTGTTGATTAATGCCTAACCCAATTGCGCACCAGATATGCTCAAGTCTGAGTCCCTTGAGGGAGTGAAGATGGAGGCCACACCAGGATGATTGACCAGGAGGGGAGAGAGTGAAGGTTTAGCTGAGGACAAGGATATCAAAGGTGGCCAAGAGGGAATGGTTAAAGAACGATGGCTGCAGAAGTATTGTGGCAAATGGAGCCAAAGGCGAGGTAGTTGGGATTTAGAAAGTGCAGTTGTAAGCATACAAGAAGGAAGTGGGCTTGGCAAAAGGTGGGGATGTGGGTTGTGATGGATGCAGGGAAGCGGATTGAGATGACCTCACCCCATTCTTTTTTTTAAGACATCAGTGCAGAATGTTGACATTACTGAACATTGCCAATTTGTAATATAGAATCTGATATAGAAATTTGGAATGGCCCCCCAGATTCTCACCAACTTCTACCGGTGCACCATCAAGAGTATCCTGTCCGGCTGCATCACTACCTGGTATGGCAACTGCACCGCCATAGACCGCAAGGCTCTACAGATGGTGGTGAAAGCTGCACAACATACTATAGGAATTAAACTATCTGCTGTGCAGGATATCTACCCCGAGAGGTGCCGGGGGAAGGCCCTGAGAATCATCAAAGAAGCGAGCCACCCCAGCCACAACCTCTTCGCCCTGCTCCCGTCCGGTAAGAGATACCGAAGCATACGGTCTCGTACCAGCAGGTTTCGAAACAGCTTCTACTCCCAGGCCATAAGACTCATGAACGAATAATTTATTATTATTTATTATTGTTGTTTTTATTTATTATTACTGTATTTCTATTAGTATTTTTATCATTGCTATGCCATATTTATTCCAATGTTGGGAGGACTTGTAAAAATCAACATTTCATTGTGCAGTACACACGTTTGCTGCATATATGACAAATAAAATTGAATTGAATTGAATTGATTTGATAATGTTCATAACTGTTCTAGAATTATAGCATCTACCAAAGTATGATTGCTTTTTCAAGTTAGATGCCAGAACTTGTAGACAAACTTTTGGAAGAAAAATTGTAAATAATGTCATTAGCTAAGGGCACAATATCGGCAATGTGAAAAGGGTTGAAAGAACTGACACTGCCTCATTAAATTTCTAAGAGATCAGAGTTGAACAGCTACTCTAGGCACAAAGTCTCTGCCTTGAACACTTGTAGTTCTTCCAGATAATCATTAGTCATAAGGTATTTAGGTGGTGAAGCATTTCAAAGGGACATGGTCTGTGGCATGAAAGAGCCTGCATAAATGTTGCTCCACTACATTAAACCGTTTTTTTGTTTTTTTGAGTTTCTGAATGGCTTTACTGGCTGCTATTTAGTCAGGGGTCATTGGGTTACCTCACTGAGATCATCCACAGAAACATACTTAAGAGCATTGGCACTTAAGGACATAAGAATTTTTGGAACAGGAAAAGGCCATTAAGTGCAACAGGCCTGTCCTTTTTTGATAGGTAAACAAACCCCACCTATCCCCCTTTGCACCACTTCCCTCTATCCTATTTCAATTCAGAAACACAACTAATAGTCTCTTGAACCCAGTTATACTGCTTCAATCTCCTTTCCTAGTAAAAGAAAAAAAAATAATTCCACAACTCTATTATTCTTTAGATGGAAAATTGCTCTGACTTTCCTTCTTATTCTGAACTCTCAAAATGTTAACTTGTGTCTGCTGATATTTGAACCCTTTACCACAGTGATTAAATTTGCCGGGATCGTCTTTGTCAATTCTTGTTCATAAGACTGTTTTTGACAATGGTAGGAGATTGTACCTTTTCTTGTTTAGTTAAATGTAAGTGAGTGCCCATCCCTGGAAATGTTGAGAATCATCAATAGTACTCCATTCTGTTGATACATATTTTATGAGGAACCTTTTATGCCATATCTTTCTAAATTTGGCAGCATCATCTCTGACATTATGTGGGTAACCACTGTGCTTGCCCATAAGGAGCAATTGAGATCAACGTTTCTAAAAAAAATGGGAAAACTGTGAAACAAAAACTGCAGTGTCATCTGGTAGATCTGTTGCTATTGCAACTTTTCCACTTTGTGAATAAAAAACTTATTAACACTAATATTCTGTTGTTATTTTAATGCTAAGTGCTTCATAATGCCAATTAAGAGCTTATTATTAGTTTCTAAGGGCCAGATTTTCATTGGGCTGTGAGGCGGGCTTTCAGGCGTGCGGGGAGCAAAAATCCCGAATTCGAGGGTCCCGACACCATCCCGCCCAAAACCCGCCTCCACGTAAGTTTCAAGGGAGGCGGGTACCTGCCGCGCACTGGGACCCGCCGACCCGAGGCGGGAAGGGATTAGTGCCAATTAACTGCCTGTTAACAGGTAGTTAACAGGCAGTTTTTAGCCTAATCCCTATTTTGAGGGGTGTCATATGGGATTCCTGACGGCTCCAAACCACGCCAGGTTAGAGCAGGCAGGCCGTCGGGTTGAAAGACTTGGAGGGGTCGTGATGTCAGTGTTCAGGTGAGTGATGGGTGCATGAGTGCAAAGTTAAGTGTGTTTGGTGTGTCTAAAGCGTGTAAAGAAGTTTTACTTACCTGTACTTACCTTTACAGCCTTTCTTCCTCTAGGCTTCGGGAGTCCATCACTCAGCCGGAACGGAAAGCTGAACGGCTGCGATCTGTCAAAAGTGACAGCCTTCAGCTTTCAGTGCCGGTGACAGTTCTAACTGAGTCTGCGTAGAAGGACTCAGGTTAGAAGTCAGACTGTCAGTGTTTGACAGCTTCAAACAGCTGTGAAACACTGATATTTCATCTGTCAAAAACTCTTGACAGATGAAATTTCAGTCTGTGATGTCACCTGTTGCCGGGTGGCCCTTAATTGGCCTGCTGAGCCCGCTGGGCGGGTCAACAAGGTCAATCAAGGGAAAATCGCGTCGATTGGCCGGACGTCAATGGAGGCGGGACTAAAACCCGAAAGTTGTAGTCCCGCCTCCTTCCCGACTGCTTAAGGAAAATCCAGCCCTTAAGTGTCAACTTGTGTCAGTGGTAGCACCCTCACCTCTCAATCAGTAAGTTGCAGGTTCAAGCTCTACGCCAGGCTTTGATAACCTTGCTTGACATTTCAGTGTAATACTGAGAGAGAGCTGTATTGTTGGAGAGGACACCTTTTGGGTGCAATGTTAAATCGAGGCCCTGTTCAAAAAGATATAAAAGATCCCATGGCACTACTCAAAAGAAGAGTAGATGAGTTTGTAATGGTGTCCTGATCAACATTTATCCCTCAACCAACACCATCAGAAAAACAGATTATCTGGTCATTTATTTCATTGTTATTTGTGGGACCTTGCTGTGTGCAAATTGGCTGCCATATATACCCACATAACAGTGATTAAACTCCAAAAACAATTCATTGGCTGTGACACATTTGAATATGTACTAAGGATGTGAAAGGTGCTGTATAAAAAGGAAATTCTTTCTTACTTTTAGCACTGGTTCATGCTGTTTTCCATTTGGTGCAATATATTCTCCACTGGTGTTTGTTGCTCCTGACCTGAGTTGGACTTGATGGCTGGATTTTCTCAATGGAGACGAGTTGGAGGCAGGACTGCTGCTTGTCGTATCAATGTCCCGCCTCCATCATTGTCTGACCAACCAGAGGGATTTTCCCCTGATTGACCTTGTTAAGCCCGCCCTGCGGGCTCAGCAGGCCAATTAGGGAGGAAGTCACTGACAGAGCACGTCAATGTCTGACGTGCTATCTGTCAAGACTTCTTGAAAGAAGAAATGTCAGCGTTTGACAGCTCTGTGAAGCTGTCAAACACTGACATTCTCTGTAGTTTGATGAAACCTTGTGTTCAGGACTCATCAAACCTTTCAACTTTGTCGATTTCAGTTGGCTGTTGGTTCGAAGGATCCAACAGCCAGTCTGTGAAATCGACAAGGAGGATGTCGGGTCTCTCAATCCAGCGTGGATGAAGGCTGTAGGAAGAAAAGTGAACATTTTTTAACACTTATCACTCACCTTACATACTTACCACTCCACACTTGCACCCATCACTCACCTCTACATCTTACTTCCAGGTGCCTCCGACCCCCGCAGACCTCCTTCACATCTCCTCCAACCTGGCGGGGTTCTCCGAGGTCAGGAAGCCTTCACCTATGAAGGTAAAATGGCACTAATCCTTTTTTCTGCCTGTTAACTAGCTGTTAACAGGCAGTTGAAAGGATTTAATCCCTTTCCTGCCTCCAGGAGATGGGACCCGAAGCAGCATATCTTCCTGCCTCCTGGCAAAAGGGCATGGAGGCGGGATGGGGGCGACTTTGCTATCCGCCCCCACTTTCTGCTACTTTACCGGCAGTCCCGCCTCCACGCCCACCTCCTCGGGGCTTGGAAAATCTCCAGAATAAGTTAACATGCTGGTGAGTATTACAGCTGCATTTCTGTAGAAGGCAGAGGAAGAGTAGGTGTGAAAACTTCATTGAACAGTCACAAGCACCCACACCAACTATTCCTGGAGGTGTGTCTACAGGCCAAAAAACAACTATGACTCCCTAACAGAATCTCACTGTATGGTAAGACTGGACAGGGAGGGGGCTAGCTCCTGAACAATGAGCTGCAGCAATAGTCATCAGTCAGCGCTGCCTTCACTGTCACTGTCAAGGTAATGACCACTCTCAATTTCTGTGCCACTAGTAGCTTTTAGACACAAACAGAGGATATCACAAGAGTGACTAATATTTGATTTAGAAGCATAAAATAGGTGATTGATATGATGTTTGGCTGAATTCAGAAGTGCATAAACATTGTCATGGAACAGCACCGATCATCTTTAAAGTAGCAAAGTTTCTACTAACTTGCGTGCCTCCTTAGGGCTCAGGGAACAATCAATTGTACCCATGTTATTATTTCGGCATGGTCCAGCAATGTCATAATGCGCATAAATCAAAAGGGTTTTCATTCTCTTTATGTGAAGATGGTATGTGATCTCTGATTTAGGATTCTGCATCTTACCCATGTTTGTACATCCTGCACCAATCCACCCTGGCATGCCTTCTTTCATGCAATAACAGGTAAAGCATGAAATGCTGTGATGGGAAGGCTTCTGAAGCATCTTCCAGCATAATGGTTAGACCTAGAGCTTAGAGCAAAAAATAAAATAAAACACTGCACCTGACACTAAGGCTCACGAAAATCTAAGTGCCGGCTGGAAACCAAAAAAAAACCCCAAGGTCCTTTAAAAAGCCTAATGCACTTACCTTTAAAGTGTGCCCACATTTTCAATACCCTTTCACATCCAGATCACCTGAGGCGTGCTGGAGACTCAGCATCAAGCACACCCTGGGGCCAGAAATGATGCTGAGCACTTCTTAATATGGTAATAAAGCTCCCGTCTGTTTATGGGAGCTTTAGACTCCCATCCCAGGCCTATCTCGAATATTGAGCGAAATCGTAAAAGAGCAAGAATCCAGTGGAACGGAGTTCTGCCGGAATATTGTTCCTCTTCCGTCTTGTTACTGCCTGAAATCGGGGTGTTAGCAAGACAAAAATCACCCCTAATAGGTGAATAGGTCCAGATGATGGTTAGTTTGTGACCTTTATTGGCATTATACAATGCATCACCCATTAATCAAAGATAATCCAATCATGGCTCACTGTAGCACAGTAACTCAGTCAATTTGGGATGAATTGATCTGGTCCAGAGTAGCTTTTGATTTCTGACTTCACATTCACATTATGCCTTTCAAAACTTGATGGACTTGGATCATGTTTTCTTTCTGGAGCACTATGTTCTAGAACCAACAAGAGGGCAGGCCATACTAGATTAGTAATGAGTAATGAACCAGACTTAATTAATAATCTAACAGTAAGGGAAAGTGTATCTAACAGTGATCACAATATGATTGAATTCAATGTTAGGTTTGAAAAGGAGAAATATAACACAGTTACTAAGTTTCTAGATTTTGGTAAGGCTAACTTTAACGGGATGAGACAGAGAATTGGTCAAAACTGTTATCAGGTATAACTACAGATGAACAGTGGGAGCTGTTCAAAAAAGAATTTAGCTTAATACAGAACCAGTATATACCCCTAAAGGGGCAAGAGCTCTACTTGCCAAATGAAACAGCCATGGCCGATAAAAGAGATGACAGATAACATAAACTAAAAGAAAGAGCATACAAAATTGGAAAGAATAGTGTGGATCCAGGGGACTGGGAGAGATATAAAGAACAGCAAAGGAAGATAAAAAAGATAGTTAAGAGCTGCAAAAAGGAATACTAGCGAGGGATATCAAGATTAACACAAAAGGTTTTTACAATTATATTAGAAGAAAATGGGTAGTCAAGGGTAATGTGGGCCCTTTAAAAACAGATGCAGATAATATTGCAAGTGAAAATAAGGAAATGGCAGACTTGTTGAATAATTACTTTGTATCAGTCTTCACAGTAGGGGAAGAGGATAATATACCTGACATTCCAGGGAAATGAATAATGAATCAAGGACTGGAACTCACTAAAATTAATGTAAGCAAGAAAACAGTATTAGAAAAAAATAATGGCACTAAAGACTGACAAATCCCCAGGACCTGATGGTTTTCACCCCAGGGTTTTAAAGGAAGTAGATGAGGAAATTGCAGATGCTTTAGCCATAATCTTCCAAAGCTCTCTCGATTCAGGAATTGTCCCTTTAGATTGTAAAATTGCAGATGTAACTCCATTATTTAAGAAAGATGAGAGAGAGAAACCAGGAAATTATAGACCTGTTAGTCTAACATCTGTTGTGGGGAAGTTGTTGGAATCTATAATTAAGGACAGGGTGACTGAGTACTGAGAGAAATTCGATCTGATGAGAGAGACCCAACATGGATTTGTAAAGGGTAGGTCATGTATCATGAACCTAATTGAATTTTTTGAGGAAGTAACTAAAGTAGTAGACAGGAGAATGTCTATGGATGTAGTTTATATGGACTTCCATAAGACACTAAAATTAGTTAAAATTAAAGCTCACAGAATTGAAGGCAAATTATTGACCTGGTTAGGAGATTGGTTACATGGTAGAAGACCGAGAGTAGGGCTAATGGGTATGTACTCAAATTGGAAGGAAGTGACTGGTGGTGTCCCACAAAGGAGCTGTGTTGGAGCCTCAACTATTCACTACTAGCTGAAGTGCCCGGCGGTGCCGAGGCTTTTTCGAGGGCATGTTGTTGTTGGAAGAGAGAGAGAGAGCGACTGGGGGGAAGAGAGAGAGCGACTGGAGGGAAGAGAGAGAGCGACTGGGGGGAAGAGAGAGAGCGACTGGGGGGAAGAGAGGGATGGGAGGGGGGGAGGGAGGGGAGGGGGAGGGGAATGGAGGGCGGGGGGAGGGGAGGGAGGGGGAGGGGGAGGGCGGGGAAGGGAGGGAGGGGGAGGGGGAGGGCGGGGGGGAGGGGAGGGGGGAAGGAAGGGAGGGCGGGGAGGGGGAGGGCGGGGAAGGGAGGGCGGGGGGGGAGGGGGAGGGAGGAAGGGAGGGAGGGGGGAAGGGAGGGCGGGGGGAGGGGAGGGGGGATGGAGGGGAGGGAGGGCGGGGGGCGCCCCCCCCGAGGGTCGCGGCCCCCGAGGGTTGCGCCCCCCGCCCCGAGGGTCGCGACCCCCCGAGGGTCGCGCCCCCCTCCCCCCCCCGCCCGAGGTGAAGACCGCCGATTGCGCGCGCAGCAGGAGCTGAGACGCGGCGTCTCTCTCGGCCGGCGGGCCCGGTTGCCAGGGCAACCGTGACGCTGACCAAGCCAGAGAGAGAGACGCCGCGTCTCAGCTGCTCCTGCTGCGCGCGCGGCTCCCCCCCCCGAGGGTCGCGGCCCCCCCCCCCGAGGGTCGCGGCCCCCCACCCCCTCCCCGAGGGTCGCGGCCCCCCCACCCCCCCCCCCCCCCGAGGGTCGCGGCCGCCCCCCCCTCCCCCCGAGGTGAAGACCGCCGATTGCGCCTGTGCGAGACGTCCGGCGGGCCCGGTTGCCAGGGTAACGCTGGACGCTCAGCAAGCCCCGGCAGAGAGAGACGTCTCAGCTCCTGCTGCGCGCGCACCCTAGCGGCGCTGGGCTGAGGCTCGGCCCTCCAGCCTTCGAGTGGGGCCGGGAGGTGCGTAGCTCGGGCGTGGGTGCGGAGGAGACGCCGAGGCTTCTAGGCCTACCTGGAAAAACGGGGAAAGGTAGGAAAATTAATGAGATTAGATAAGTTAATTACTTTCTAAATCATTTTAAAAAAAAACAATATGTGTTTTAAAAGCAAAGTTTTTTTTTAAGACGCAGAAAGCGGGAAAAAGAAAGGAAAAGTTTGGAATCAAGATGGCGGCGACTCACCTCGGTTCAGAACGATAAAGCCCGGCCACACGCGCACCGATTGGCCCGGCGGCACACGCCAGCAACCCGGCGTACGATTGGTCGAGCTCGAGGTCACTCTGTCGCTAATGAGCGGATAATGAGATGCTAATGAGCGGAATGTTGAAGGTTTTTTGGATACCGCGGGCGCAATTTTAGCCCGGCCGAAACGTAAATACGCTTAAAACCGTCTCGGAAGCGTAAGCTTTCTTTGGAGGTAACGCGCGCGTAGGTACGCCCTGTAACTTTCGAGTGTATACCCGCAACGCACACGCGATGACAGACAGACAGATAGACAGATAGACAGAAAGACAGAAAGACAGATAGACAGAAAGACAGAATGACAGAAGTACCGATTTATATATATAGATATATAGTAATGACTTTGCAGCTCTTAACTATCTTTTTTGTCTTCCTTTGCAGTTCTTTAATAACATAATAGAGAGCCATATATCAAAGTTTGCTGATGACACAAAAATTGGTGACATAGTAAGAAGTCTAGACGGGAACATAAATTACAAAGTCACCTGTCACTCCCACACTGATCTCGCCGTCCTCAGCCTCTTACACTGTTCCAATGAAGCTCAACGTAAGCTCGAGGAACAGCACCTCATCTTTCGATTAGGCACTTTACAGCCTTCTGGACCTCCGCCCCTATCTTTTTTTTCCATTTTTTTTTCTCTCTCACATGGCAGCTGTCGATCATTCTGCCATTGCCATTTACACTTCATCTAGAGTTATCTTTTGTTTCTTAACTTGTCCCATTACCATCTCCTTTTGCCTTGCACCATCATCCCTTTTGTCTCTTAATCTCTCCTGCCTTCCATCCCATCACAGACCTTCCCTTTTATTCTTTCCTCCCCTCCCCCCTTTCCCTGCCCTTACACTTGCTTAAAAACCTGCTCCATTTCCAACTGTTTCCAGTTCTGACAAAGGGTCATCGACCTGAAACATTAACTCTGTTTCTCTCTCCACAGATGCTGCCTGACCTGCTGAGTATTTCCAGCATTTTCTGTTTTTATTTCAGAAAGGATATATTGGCCTTGGAAGGAGTACAGCGCAGATTCACCAGAATGTTACCAGGGCCCCAAGTGTTAAATTACAAGGAGCTATTGTATAAACTAAGCTAGTATTCCCTGGAATGTCGAAGGTTAAAGGGTGATTTGATTGAGGTTTTTAGGATTTTGAAAAGAATTGACAGGGTAGATAGAGAGCAATATTTTCCGCTGGTGGGGGAGTCCAGGACAAGGGGACATAACCTTAAAATCAGAGCCAGACCGTTCAGGAGAGAAGTTAGGGAACACTTCTACATGCAAAGGGTGGTAGAAGTGTGGAGCTCTCTCCCACAAAAAGAAGTAGATGCAAGCTCAATTAATAATTTTAAATTTGAGATCGATAGATTTTTGCTAGATAAGGGTATATTAAGCGATATGGAGCCAAGACAGGTGGATGGAGTTAAGATACAAATCAGCCATGATCTAATTGAATGGCGGAACAGGCTTGAGGGGCTGAATGGCCTGCTCCTGTTCCTATGTTTTCTCTCAATCTTCTATTTTCCAATAGAAGCAACTTTGAAATTTTATATTCAGGAATCGTCCTACTCATTATTCTGTGAACTCTATCCAAAGTGTCAATGTTCTTTTGAAAGCAAGATTTCCAAAATTGTACACAATGAGTGAAGCTTTTGGGTTGAGTGCCAAATGGGTGCAATATCAGCGATGCGCCCACGATGCCCGCCCAGCACGGAAGCCCAAAGCACTAACAGCTAGCCAGTTTCATCGGTAAGAAAACAGGACGGTTACTACATGTAGCCGGCCATCAGATAAGGTGGTGCGGGGGTGGTGGGGCCAGGAGCAAATGTGGGGGGTGGCAAAGAGTGGGGGGCGGGGGACGGGTGGGGTGGGGGGTAAGAATGGGTCAGCAGCGGGCCTGAAGGTGTTTGTAGGACCTTGCTTTCATGCTCTTCCTGGTCTCACAAAAATCTTTTTTTTAAATGTACTTTTTACGAGAGGCTGCCAGGTGTCCCTTTAAGGATTGCCAGTTAGGCCTTGCTATGCCTGGAGAAATGTGACCAATGCTCCCTGTAAGCTGCGTTTTGTTCGACGAGGCTTGCTTCTTTTAATGCGCGGTCCCTTTAAATTTCTGCGCATGTGCAGTATTTACAATGTAAAAGCCGGTGAGCAGCCTGCGTGGGACTTTTCAGAGTACCGCACAGCCACGCACGTGTGCACCTTAGTGGGAACGCTAAATGTAACTGCCATGCGCCATGCATGCTCCTCCCATTTCTTCTCAAAAGTTGCAATTGGGATCGTACAAAAGGCGTAGGATCCCCATTTACATATCTAAACAGACTCCCGCCTGTTTTGGGCTGGGGTATTGGGTGCCCATAATGAAACACAAGGAATTAAATGTCAAAACAGCATCCATGCCAGATGGCATACACCTTTAGTATCCTCAAGGAAATGAGTGAGGAAATTGGTATGGCTCTGGATAAAAAACTTAGGTGCTTCATAAAAATACAGGAGAATAGTAAATATTATTTTGATGTTCAAGAAAGGATTGCCTGAAAGTTGATTCAGGCGGGCAAATGGGTGCACAAAGTCCTCACCAGGCTTTCAACTGCCAGTCACCTGTTTTTCAAGCGAGAAACAGGTGATCAGTAATTGAAAGCCTCCCCCAATATTCCAAATGCGGTTTTAAGAATGAGTTATACAGTTAAAATATCTTGATTCAATTTGGAATGAAATGCCCTCAAGATACATTGCAGTATTTGATTAACCTTGATATAACCTCACATTGACTGGATGTTTTCAGTGAATGGTTGATAATCACATCCAAAATCTTTTGGTTTTCCACCTTTGGCAATGGGACCACAAGTCATTATGTACACGTGTTTTACGTTTCCTTGGCTAATATGTATTATCCACATTAAATTCCATCTGCAATTTCATAGTCTGCTTACTTATTTGGCTCAGATCCGTATGCATGCTGTCAATCTCCCCTACGTTGGTCACCTGGCCACATAGCTTGATATAATTCATAAATCTGATACTGAAAGAAGCACTCTGCTCACATTTATGAATAACATCAACAGTAGCAATTCAGGACAAACTGTAAGAACTCTTAGCCACTCTCCCCATACAGAGCCTTTCCCATTTATCATTATCACCTACTTTCAATTGCAAGCCAGTCTTCAATCCAGGCACCTAGTCTGCCATTAACCCGACGAATCTTCTTCAAGTGTTTAATCAAATATCTTTTGAAAACCCTCAAGTTACCTCTTCAAGGAATGTTAGATAATTCATGAGGTGTGATTATTGCTTGTGGACACAGGCTCATTACCCATTGTGGCCACTGCTCTTCAGGAAAACAATGATAGCAGCCTATGAGCTCCTGGTGTTCGATGAATTGATCTTTAACTCCCTGACACATGTCTCAATTTATTTTAAACATCAAAATAATACTTACTCTTCTCTTGTATTTTTATGAAGTTTTTTTATCCAGAGCTGTACCAATTTCCTCACTCATTTCCTTGAGGATACTAAAGGTGTATGCCATCTGGCATGGATGCCCTGTTGACATTTAATTCCTTGTGTTTCTTTATAACACATGGTTTAATGACCTCTACATATGCTATAAATTTCCAAGGTAGTTTGTCTGGATCTGGAATTTGTCTTCAGTCTTATTTGTAAAGATTGATGTGAAGAATTAATTCAGCATGTCTACCACTTCCATTCCAGGGGCCCATCTGTTGTTGACTATTCCACCTACTTCATAATGAACTTAAAAAAACATTTTCTTCAGATCTTCCTTTCTTCTATCTACAATCAACCTTTTTACTTTTCACTTCACCCTAAGTAATCCTGAACTGATTTTTGTATGACTCCCAGCCCTTGTTAGTTTTTGATTCCTTGTATTTAAGGGCATGAATCCCTCTCTTTTCTCCGCAGACTCTGTTGGTCTTCCTCAGCTACACATTGTCTACAATGGTGAGGATGGGGCAGCAGTCTGCTCCTCAGTCTCTGCTGATGCTACTTTAAGCCTGGTGCTGGACGATGTTTGCTATCAATCCACATTCAATGGCATATACCTGGTCTCAGCTTGATGCCTCCCTATGGTGACACGACTAAGATTAGGAACTCGACAGAGTGTTGGCGGCAGAGTATAAACCTGCGTTCCATGATTCCATGGAGCTCAAACACGCAGTAACACCACGCTGCTCTGATTCCTTATATCTTTTACAATGGCCCGGATTTTGCAGTCAGCGGCATAATTAAGGATTATGGCACCAGTATTCGAACCGAATGCGCGCTCACCTGTTGCGAGGCCCCAAACGAAAAGTCTTTGTCAGAAGCAAGCGTGCGCCAAAATCCCGAACTTGCTGTCCCGACCGCAAAATCCGGGCCAATATTTATTTCTTCATTAATGAGATGTACAGGTCAAGAAGGTCAAGGTTTAAATTAGGCTGATTTCAAATGGGGCAGTTGTAGGCGTACTATAATCATTGTAGCAGCCCTGGACAAGGGAGAGGAAAAGTTAGCCAGTGTTCCCACTTCTGATCACTATTCAGTGACTCTTGGTAGAAAATGTGAATGCTGGATGAAGGTGGCAAAAGGCTGAGATGTGATGGTCCTCACAGGAACCCGCCAGCACTCGCTGTCTAGGCTCACAAATGAATAATGGTGTGTGCATTTGCAAAGAAACAAGTAAAAAGTTTAATAAGTACACGGTCATGAAGACAGTGCCTGTTTAATGTTGTGTAAAGCTATTGTATGTTTCCATTGCTTAGCATGTTGGTATGTGACATTTGTTAGTTGTGAATACACCGAGCAAGGCTTGTTTAAAGGTTGAATCAAATACCTTGGGCCGGAATTTTCCCAGTGCCGAGCGCGGGGATTTGGGGGCGGGTCAGCAGGAAATTGCCAGTGCGTCAGGAACCCGCCATCATCCCGCTGACTTCCGCATTTAACTCAGGCGCATTTCAAGGTGTGCCACGGACCTGCTCGGGAGAGGCGGGCGACCTTATTGAAGTATTAAATGCTTGCTGAGAGATCCTTAAGAAGCTTTTTAACAGCAGCTTTTGACTTTAACTTCTTGAGCACGGGATTCGTGCACCTGGGGAACCTTGCCTGTGATGGGGAGGCGGAAGCTCAACGGCCATTGTACGAGTCCATTAAGTGACAGCTGGAAAAACACATAAATACGCACGTAATACACCTACTTACTTGCCTAATGGAAAGGCTCTTGCTGACTCCATTTTGTGCAGAGGTTTAGTTGTCAGGCGTTTACAGGTCATTTCTGCAAATTTGGAAGCCACTCTCACCACATTGCTAGTCACTATCAGAACATTGAGGAATTGTGCCTCTGATCTCCACTTGACCTGCCATCTATTACATCAGCATGGGTGCCGCTTTTACTGCCTCACCTTGGACCTCAGAATTGGACCAAGTTGAGCCCCAGCACCAACAACACCAGCCACACCAGCAGCAACCACAACAGCAGCCTCCTCCTCAACAACCTGATGCTCCACAGAAGAAAGGGAGTCAGCACAGGGCTGCAAGCCGTGATCCTGACCAACGGTTCCACCACAGACCCAATTCACGTACGCACCAGGGTCAAGCAAGGCTGTGTCATCGCACCAACGCTCTTCTCGATCTTCCTTGCTGCAATGCTCCATCTCACCCCCAGTAAGCTCCCCGCTGGAGTGGAGCTAATTTACAGAACAAATGGGAAACTGTTCAACCTCCATCACCTCTAGCCCAGATCCAAGGTTGTCCCATCCTCTGTCGTCGAATTACAGTAGGCAGACGACGCTTGCGTCTGCGCTCACTCGGAGGTTGAACTCCAAACCATCGTCAACACCTTCACCAAATCGTACGAGAGCATGGGCCTTACACTAAACATCCGTAAGACAAAGTTCCTCTACCAACCTGCCCCCGCCACACAGTACTGCCCCCTGATTAACAAAATCCACGACAAGGCCTTGGACAACGTGAACCACTTTCCATACCTTGGGAGCCTACTGTCAACAAGGGCAGATGTCGATGACAAAGTCCAACACCGCCTTCAGTGTGCCAGTGCAGTCTTCGGTTGCCTGAGGAAGAGAGTGTTTGAAGACCAGGACCTCAAACCCGGCACTAAGCTCATGGTCTACAGAGCAGCAGTGATACCCGCCTTGCTTTATGCCTCAGAGACATGGACCATGTACAGCAGGCACCTCAAAACACTGGAGAGGTACCACCAACACTGCCTCCATTGGCAGGATAGGTGCACCAACGTCAGCGTTCTCGCTCAGGCCAACATCCCCAGCATCGAAGCTTTGACCACGCTCGATCAGCTCCGATGGATGGGTCACATCGTCCGCATGCCCGATATGAGACTCCCAAAACAAGTGCTCTACTCAGAGCTCCGACACGGCAAGAGAGCCCCAGGTGGGCAGAGGAAATACTTCAAGAACACCCTCAAAGCCTCCTTGAAAAAGTGCAACATCCCCACTGACACCTGGGAATCCCTGGCCCAAGATCGCACAAAGTGGAGGAGAAGCATCCGGGAAGGCTCTGAACACCTCGAGTCTCTTCGCCAGGAGCAAGCGGCAGCCAAGCGCAAGCAGCGCAAGGAGCGCACGTCAACCCAAGCACCCCATCCACCCGCCCCTTCAACCACCATCTGCCCCACCTGTGACAGAGACTGTAGGTCTCGCATTGGACTTATCCGTCACCTGAGAACTCATTTTTAATGTGGAAGCAAATCATCCTCGGTTCCAAGGGACTGCCTAAGAAGCACTGCACCGGAGGCTACACCCCCAACACTGGGTATACAGGCAGAGGATGAGCTTCCTGGACATGACGGAGCAGCAGTGCTTCAGGAGGCTCAGGCTATCGCGCCAGATCGTCACAGACATTTGTAGCTTGCTGGAACAAGACCTGCTGCCCAGAGGACCTGGTGGACACGCCTTACCAGTGGCTGTCAAAGTTACCACCGACCTCAACCTCTTCACCTCAGGCTCCTTCCAGGGATCTGCAGCAGACATTTGCAGGATCGTGCAGTCGGCCGCCCACAGTTGCATCACCCAGGTGACCGATACCATGTTTGACAAGGCAGCCACTTATGTAAACTTTGCCACTGATGAAGCCAGCATTACTGAGCGGGCGCTTGGCTGGCTTCCCACAGGTGCAGGGAGTCATCGACTGCACACGTGGCCATCAAGGCACCCTCACATCACCCAGAAGTGTTTGTGAACCGTAAGAGCTTCCACACCCTCAATGTGCAGCTCGTCTGCAACCATAAAAAGATCATCATGCATGTGTGCGCCAGATTCCCTGGCAGCTGTCATGACTCTTTCGTGCTGCGCCAGTCCACCCTCCCTCAGCTCTTTGCACCTCCAAACACACTTACTGGCTGGTTGCTTGAAGACAAGGGCTATCGACTGAAGACATGGCTGATGACATCCTTGAGGAGGCCAACTAATGAGGGCAATGAGCATTATAATGACAGCCACATGTCCACCAGATGGGTCATAGAGCAAGCAATCGGCATGCTGAAGACAGGCTTCAGATGCCTTGACAGATCTGGAGGAGCCTTTCAGTACACACCGGCCAGGGCCTCCAGAATCATCATCATCATATGCTGCATGCTGCACAACAGAACGCAGCAGCAAGGATTAGAGCTGCAGGAGGAGCCAGGCGCAGAATGCACAGCCTCTTCAGAGGTGGAAGACGAGGAGGAGGACAAACCTGAAGTGGAGATGGCACCAGCAGTGGTACACATTGCTGCTTGGGAGGTCCAGGCTGGCCTCATAATAGCCAGATTTACTTAAGTTGCTCCAGTGCACCCATATGGCTCCCAGATGCTGGACTAATTTCCCCCCCCCGCAACCCCCAACAACACCATAAAGCTGTCCTACAATGGCCAAGCCATTCCTGTCACCCAAACCCTCAAAGCTCGAGGTTAAATAATGTCTCACCATTCACTCCAAGTGACAAAGCCACTTCCCAGCTAGCAGGCAAAAATGGACAGGGCCGGAAAGTTGTGCAAAGAAATAAATTTAAGTGCCTCATAAATAGAACTGAAACTTAACATGAATGTTTTTTCATACACCCCTGTGCATACCCTTGTGCATCTAGGATTGTGTCTTTTTTCTTTTCTGCCTGCTTCTATGAGGTGCAACCCCTGTGGCTTCAGCAGAGGTAGAGGCAGGCTGCTCATTTCCTTGCTGCAACTGCATAACCACTTTTGGCAGACATCCTCTGGGTGTTGGAGCCTGTGAGGGCCCCGCCAAAGACAGCTCCTCCTGCAACTGTGCAGGGGCAGACTCGGCCATTGGGATCCAAGGCAGCTTGTGGGGATTTGACCGAGGGGGAGGCAACGGGGGAGAAGTGTGAGCGCTTTGGGAAGAGCCCCCACTCCCATGTCCCCTCTCAACATCATCCCTCTCATGGGCCACCTGCACGTCCCTGCTAGCAAGGAGCTGGACAGCACCTTGGTGCACATCAGTGGGGCGATGAACACCCAAATCTACATTAATATCCCTCCTCGAGATGAGGTCAATGAGCATCTGCCGTCTGTTGTTCACAGCAAGCAGGTTCTCATTGGACTGGCGCATTTGCTGCTCCATGTAGGTGGCCATCCTTTCCATGGAACAGCAGATCATCACCATCGCCTGCGAGATGGTGGTGCTCATGTTGGAGATGGACTCCTTTCTTTTCTGTACATTTGCACACATTGCGGCTGCAAAAGCTCCCAGAGCCTCCTGCAATTGTTGCTGCCCCGTCACGATCATCCTCTTTCTCAATGGCCCCCGAGGTTCAGCATCTGCATGCAGCTCAGCAGAGCTGGGAGCATCCTGTGCCCTCCAGTGAGGACTCTCCACTGCTGTCCCTGTCAACACCATCTGCTCTTGCTCACTTGTGATGTGTGAGACACCAGGTGACAACACTACTCTTTGTCTCGCACAGGACCCACTGAGGTGTACATATCTGTGCTGGTGCTGGCTACGCATGGTGCACCCTCAGAGAATGGAGCTTCCTCTGAGGAGTCGTCTTCCTCCTGCATCTGAACAGTGGGCGGGGGGGACACTTGATGGACCTGTAAGAGAGTAAAGAGATGAATTAGAAGTGTTATGATAAGAATGGGTAACGTTCCCATTATACACATGATGACATTTCACTGGCTGCTGACATCAGTTACCATATGAGTGACTGTTGTATGCCATGTGGCTGTAATTCTGTCACCAGGTTGCTGGGAGGTCCCCCTCTCTCCGTCTCCCACTGCCAGCAGCTCTGCAACTCCAGAGATTTTGAGGGCGTGCTCCTCTGCTAGTGTCAAATTACTGAAGACTGGAGGGCCACCTCCGGTTCTCTGCCTCTCCCTTTTGTTGTGTGCTCCCTTCTCCTGCAAGGAGGGAAAGAAGAGAACTTTAAGTGACAGTGATGGAATGAGTGTAAGGAATAGATGGGCTACATCTGCAGAGGGTGACTATGAGGAAGTGGCGTGAAATTGCCAAATGGCCTCCTTCTGTGTTGTTACTTGCTATGATTGCATTAGGATGAGGGTGAGTGTCAGTGGTGGTTAGTCAGATGGGGATGTGAGTGGGTGCATAGACAGAGAGGGATGTGTGCACCTGCAAGGTAGTTTGGTGTGAGGACTGATGTGCAGGAGTAGGCTTGGGAAGGCAGAGTGATGGGGTTGGGGTGACAGGCACATCAGGATGTAGGTGAGTGTGGCATTGCACTCACCTTTCCTGACCTCATAAGATCATCGAATCTCTTGCGGCACTGGATCCACGTCCTCCTCACGAAATCCCTGCTACTGACCTCCTCTGCGATCTCTAGCCATGTCCTTTTTGCCTCTTTGGGTGATCATTTTCGTCCATCCCTAGGGAAGAGGACCTCCCTGAGTGCTCTTACTGCCTGCACCAGCACTTCCAGGGAGGCGTCTGTGAATCTTGGAGCTGCCCTATGTCTTGTCTCCATGACCCACAGTTTTGTCAGTCTTAGTCCGTTATTTAGACCTCTGGAAACCACCTTCTGCACTCCTACATCAACCTTCAAATGAGATATGTGCAAGGCTGCTTTAAATATCCACACTGAAAATGAATCATTGGTGACGTCATCAAACCTGCTCCATTTAATTGGGCTGGGAAATGCACATGACTCTTTTAATTGGGGCCATTGAGTTAAACGTGCAGTGCAGAACGCGCTGTTCAAATCTTCGGGTTCCCAACCCACTACGTGGCCCACATGCACATGACCTGACTCCAAGGTAAAGATTCCGGCATTGGTCTCAGTTCCTGAGGGTCTCTTGGCCAAGGTAACTGAGGGGATCCTATCTAATTAGTAATCCTTTTGGTTGTGGTTATTACCTTTGCCTGGCTTCAGGTGGGTTGCTGTTACTGGCTTCTTCCCTCACATGTGTTGAAAGTTTCTTTGATCCTGTTGGATTTGAATCTTTCAGCATTTCATTGCTTGGAGAAACAGTAAGCTTGCAGGAGTTGAAAGCCACCATATAAAAAAAAGTAATAAGCAATATCATGCTTCAGAAACCACAGCCATTCTATAAATGAGAGTTTTTAACAATTCACTTATTGTCTTCATCCACCACATCACTTGAAAACAATAACAGACTATTCTGTCCTTGATTATTTATGCCAAACCCTCAGGTTATTTGAGGCCCTTGACAGAACAAACATTTTGGCCTCAATTCAGTTGGGTAACAACCCAAGTCATAAACTGGATTCCACAAAGCTCTAAATATTGAAAAGTATTTCTGCCAGTGAGGAAAATTTCATTAAGAGCTGAGGGTTCCTTTGAAATGGGTAAAACAGACTTTTTAAACTTGATGCTTATTATGGTGTGACTGTCTTTCTGAACTGGAAGGTTGAAATGTTTGTAAATGTATGGGCTGGGCACCTGCACTGGCCACCAACCTTTCTGGTCTGCTTGCTTACAATGGCATGACAACCTTTTAAAATGAGACATAGTTACACAGAAAGTTGAAGAATCCCCATTTCTGAAATTTAGAATAAAATATAGTTGTGCTGTGATATTATTGCTCCTCACAAGAAACCCAACATCATTGAAGAAACAGCACTATTTAGCTGCCTGCTGGGGCAGCCATCATCCAGTTCAGCAGTGGCCAATTCTACAGTGAATCAGTGATGATGTACAATTAAATTGCACTCCAACATTTGAGAGATATACAATAAAGAGAAAGACATGTGTAAGGGTATGCCATTGAAGCTTTCAATTAGAGGATAGTGTCATGAAATATGAATAGCTGAAGTAACAATGAAGAATTGTTAGGTGCCAGGGTTAAGGACATCTCCTCTGGGCTGGAAAGAAACTTGCAGTGGGAGGAGTGGATCCAGTTGTCGTGGTCCATGTTGGTACAAACGACGTAGATAGGACTAGGAAGCCGGTTCTGTTAAAGGAGTATGAGCAGCTAGGGGTCAAATTAAAAAACAGAACCTCAAGGGAGCCACGAGCGAATTTGGCTAGGACAAATAAAATTAGAGAGTTAAATGCGTGGCTCAAAGACTGGTGTGGGAGAAATGGGTTTTGCTTCCTGGGACACTGACACCAGTACTGGGGCAGGAGGGAGCTGTTCCGTTGGGACGGGCTTCACTTGGCCAGTGCTGGGTCTAGAGTCCTGGCAGATCATATAACTAGGGCTGTAGAGAGGGCTTTAAACTAACTAGTGGGGGGGAGGTTCCTAGAGAGCAAATAATAAAAATGACAACAGAGAAGGTCATAGACTTAGGTAGCAGTGGGGAAATTAAAAACCAGAGCGTGTCAGGAAGGGGCAGAAGGTATGGAGTAAAGGGTAAAGTAATAAAAAGGGCAAAAGCAGGAACTAAGTGTCACAAAACATATTTGAAAGTTCTCTATCTGAATGCACGTAGCATTCGTAACAAAATAGACGAGTTAATGGCACAAATAACTACATATGGATATGATCTTGTGGCCATTACAGAAACATAGCTGCAGGGTGACAATGCCTGGGAATTAAACATACCAGGTTATTTAACGATCAGGAAGGACAGGCAGGAAGGAAGGGGAGGTGGGGTGGCTATGTTAATAAAGGAAGGAATCACTGTAATACAGAGAAATGATACTGGGTCAAAAGATCAGGATAATGAAACAGTTTGGGTGGAGGTAAGGAATAATAAGGGGAAAAAAACACTAGTGGGCATAGTCTATAGGCCTCCGAACAGTTGCAACTCTGTTGGACGGAGTATCAATCAGGAAATAGTTGAGGCTTGTAATAAGGGAACATCAATAATTATGGGGGATTTTAACTATCATATTAATTGGACAAATCAAATTGGGCAGGGCTGCCTTGAGGATGAGTTCATTGAGTGTATTAGGGATGGGTTTCTTGAGCAGTATGTAACTGAACCGACCAGGGGGCAAGCAACCTTAGATCTGGTCCTGTGTAACGAGACAGGATTAATTAAAAATGTCCTAGTAAAGGATCCCCTTGGAATGAGTGACCATAACATGGTTGAATTCCATATTCAATTAGAGGGTGAGAAGGTTGGATCTCAAACAAGCGTGCTAAGCTTGAATAAAGGAGACTATGAAGGTATGAGAGCGGAATTGAGTAGAGTGGATTGGGAAAATAGATTAAAGGGTAAGACGATACATGATCAGTGGTGTACATTTAAGGAGTTATTTTACAACTTCCAAAAAATATATATTCCACTGAGAAGAAAAGGGTGTAAAAGAAAAGACAGCCATCCGTGGCTAAGTAAAGAAATTAAGGATAGTATTCGACTAAAAACAAGGGCATATAAGGTAGCCAAATCTAGTGGGAGGATAGAGGATTGGGAAAACTTTAAAAGACAGCAAAAAATAACAAAAAGATTGATTAAGAAAGGGAAGATAGGTTATGAAAGTAAATTAGCAAAAAATATAAAAACAGATAGTAAGAGTTTTTATAGTTATATAAAAAGAAAAAGGGTGGCTAAAGTAAATGTTGGTCCCTTAGAGGATGAGACCGGGAAATTAATGGTGGGAAATATGGAGATGGCAAAAACACTGAATGAATATTTTGTATCAGTCTTTACAGTAGAGGACACTAAGAATATCCCAACACTGGACAAACAGGGGGCTATAGGGGGGGAGGAGCTAAACACGATCGAAATCACTAAGGAAGTGGTACTCGGTAAAATAATGGGACTCAAGGCGGATAAATCACCTGGACCTGATGGCTTACATCCTAGGGTCTTGAGGGAAGTGGCGGTAGGGATTGTGGATGCATTAGTAATAATTTTCCAAAACTCCCTGGACTCAGCAAAGGTCCCGGCAGACTGGAAAACTGCTAATGTAACACCCTTATTTAAAAAGGGCAGTAGACAGAAGGCTGGAAACTATAGACCGGTTAGCCTAACATCTGTGGCAGGTAAAATTTTGGAGTCCATTATTAAGGAGACAGTAACAGGACATTTGGATAATCATAATTTAATAGGACAAAGTCAGCATGGTTTTATGAAGGGGAAGTCATGTTTAACAAATTTGCTGGAGTTCTTTGAGGAAGTAACATATAGGGTGGATAAAGGGGAACCAGTGGACGTAGTGTATTTAGACTTCCAAAAGGCATTTGACAAGGTGCCACACAAAAGATTATTGCTTAAGATAAAAAATCACGGGATTGGGGGTAATATTCTGGCATGGATAGAGGATTGGCTATCTAACAGAAGGCAGAGAGTTGGGATAAATGGTTCATTCTCAGACTGGCAATCAGTAACTAGTGGTGTTCCGCAGGGGTCAGTGCTGGATCCCCAACTCTTTACAATCTATATTAACGATTTGGAGGAGGGGACCGAGTGTAACATATCAAAGTTTGCAGATGATACTAAGATGGGAGGGATAGTAGTGAGTGAGGAGGACATAAAAAACCTGCAAGGGGACATAGACAGGCTAAGTAAGTGGGCAGAGATTTGGCAGATGGAATACAATACTGGAAAGTGTGAGGTTATGCACTTTGGCAGGAAAAATCGTAGAGCAAGTTATTATCTTAATGGCAAGAAACTGGAAAGTACTGAAGTACAAAGGGATCTGGGGGTCCTGGTGCACGAAACTCAAAAGGTTAGTATGCAGGTGCAGCAAGTGATTAAGAAGGCCAATGGAATGTTGGCTTTCATTGCTAGGGGGATAGAATATAAAAATAGGGAGGTATTGCTTCAGTTGTACAAGGTACAAGGTATTTGGCTTGAGCAGTGGTGTAAGAGGGAGGGTTTTAAATTTTTGAGGCATTGGAACCAGTTTTGTGGTAGGTGTGACCTATACAAAAGGGACGGTCTACACCTGTGCAGAGATGGAACTGATGTTCTCGGGGTAATTTTTGATAAAGCAGTTCGGGAGCATTTAAACTAGTATGGCAGGGGGCTAGAAACCTATGTAGTGAAATAGAGGAAAGTGAAAGGCAGACAGAAATAAATGGTAAAAGGGTGAGGAACAAAAAACAAAGGGCCAAACTAATTCATAAAAAATGTGAGCATAAAAAAAGCCTGAGGGTTTTATACCTTAATGCGAGAAGCATCAGGAACAAGGTAGATGAATTAGCTGTGGAAATAGAGGTTAATAATTATGATCTAATTGGGATTACGGAAACATGGTTGCAGGGTGAGCAGGGCTGGGAGCTTAACATACAGGGGTATTCAGTATTTAGGAAGGATCGACAAAAAAGAAAGGGAGGAGGGGTAGCATTGCTAGTAAAAGAGGGGATAAATGCAATTGAAAAGAAGGATATTAACTCAGTTAATACAGAATCTATATGGGTGGAGCTAAGAAATAGCGAGGGGCGAAAAACATTAATAGGAGTGGTATATAGGCCTCCAAATAGTAAAATAGAGGTTAGGGAGGGCATCACGAGGGAAATTAGAGAAGCGTGCAATAAGAGCACAGCTGTCATCATAGGTGACTTTAACTTACATATAGATTGGACTAGCCTAATCAGTAAAAATAATGAGGAGGAGGAATTCCTTGAGTGTTTAAGGGATGGTTATCTGGATCAATATGTCGAGGAACCAACTCGGGAACAGGCTATATTGGACTGGGTACTGTGCAATGAGAAGGGACTAATCAGTAATCTTGTTGTACGGGGACCCTTGGGTCAGAGCGATCATAACATGATCGATTTCTCACTCGAAATGGAGAGCGAAGAAATTGACTCAGAGACTAAGGTCCTGAATTTAAACAAGGGGAATTATGATGCCATGAGACGGGAACTGAGTAGGTCTGATTGGACAACGTTCCTGGGAGGACTGGAGGTAGATAAACAATGGCAAACATTTAAAGATAGAATGACAAAATTGCAAAAATTGTTTATACCAATCTGGCATAAAAGGAAATCTAAAAAGGTGACTCAACCGTGGATAACAGGGGAAATTAGAGACAGCATAAAATCCAAAGATAGGGCGTATAAAATAGCCAAAAAAAGCGCCAGAGCGGAAGATTGGGAACAGTTTAAGATAGAGCAAAGGAGGGCAAAGGGCATGATCAAGAGGGGCAAAATAGCTTACGAAAACAAGCTGGCGGAAAATATAAAAACTAACTCCAAAAGCTTTTATAAATATATCAAAAGGAAAAGACTGGTGAAAACCAAAGTTGGTCCATTGCAGTCAGATACGGGGGAATATATAATGGGAAATAAGGAAATGGCAGATCAACTAAATGCATACTTTGGGTCAGTCTTTACGAAGGAAGACACAAAAAACCTCCCTGGGATATCGGGAAAAATAGGGACATTGGCAAAGGAGGAACTGACGCAAATCAATATCTCTAAGGATATGGTGTTAAGGAAGCTAAAGGGATTGAAGGTGGACAAATCCCCAGGGCCTGATAACATGCATCCTAGGGTACTGAAGGAGGTGGCCCTAGAGATAGCGGATGCACTAAGGATGATTTTTCAGAATTCATTAGACTCGGGAACAGTGCCGATGGATTGGAGGGTAGCTAACGTTACCCCACTATTCAAAAAGGGGGGTAGGGAAAAAGCAGGTAATTACAGACCTGTAAGCCTTACATCAGTTGTGGGCAAAATGCTGGAGTCCATCATTAAGGATGAAATAGCGGAGCACTTAGCAAATGGGGACAGGATAGGACAGAGTCAACATGGATTTACAAAGGGTAAATCGTGCTTGACTAATCTATTGGAATTTTTTGAGGGAGTAACTGGTAGAATAGATGGGGGAGAGCCAGTAGATGTGGTGTACCTGGACTTCCAAAAGGCCTTCGATAAGGTCCCACATAAAAGATTAGCATGGAAAATTGAGGCTCATGGGATAAAGGGGAAAGTTTTGGCGTGGATAGGGAACTGGCTGTCAGATAGAAAACAGAGAGTTGGAATAAACGGCTCATTTTCTGAATGGCAGGCAGTAACAAGTGGGGTACCACAGGGATCTGTCCTGGGCCCCCAGCTGTTCACAATTTACATTAATGACCTGGATCAGGGAGTCGGATGCAGCATTTCCAAATTTGCAGACGACACTAAACTAGGAGGGGGGGTGGGCTCAGAGGAAGAGACCAGGAAGCTCCAGAGCGATTTGGACAGACTGGGCGATTGGGCGGATAAATGGCAGATGCACTATAATGTGGACAAGTGCGAAGTTATCCACCTTGGGTGCAGGAACGGGAGGGCAAATTATTATTTAAATGGCAATAGATTGGGAGAGGGGGAAGTACAGAGAGACCTGGGTGTTCTTGTACACCAGTCACTGAAGGCGAGCATGCAGGTGCAACAGACGGTCAAGAAGGCAAACGGTATGCTGGCCTTCATAGCAAAAGGGTTAGAATACAGGAACAGGGATACCTTGCTGCAGCTGTACAGGGCACTGGTGAGACCACACCTCGAGTACTGTGTACAGTTTTGGTCGCCTCATCTGAGGAAGGATGTTCTTGCCATGGAGGGGGTGCAGCGGCGATTCACCAGGCTGATACCAGGAATGGCGGGAATGACCTATGAGGAGAGACTATGTAGTTTAGGGATGTACACACTGGAGTTTAGAAGATTGAGAGGGGACCTCATAGAAGTGTATAAAATTCTGACAGGTCTAGACAGACTGGATGCAGAAGGAATGTTTCCCTTGGCGGGTGAGAACAGAACTAGAGGACATAATTTAAGGATAAGGGCTAAACCATTTAGGACAGAGATGAGGGGGAATTTCTTCACTCAGAGAGTGGTGAACCTGTGGAACTCATTGCCACAGAGGGCAGTGTACGCCAGCTCATTAAATATATTTAAGAGGGAATTAGATATATTTCTACGGGCAAAAGGGGTTAAGGGTTACGGAGAGAAGGCGGGGACGGGATACTGAATTAAAGGATCAGCCATGATCTCATCGAATGGCGGAGCAGGCACGAAGGGCCGAATGGCCTACTCCTGCTCCTATCTTCTATGTATCTATGTATCTATGTATTGGTGAGACCGCACCTGGAATACTGCATACAGTTTTGGTGTCCATACTTAAGAAAAGACATACTTGCCCTCGAGTCAGTGCAAAGAAGGTTCACTCGGTTAATCCCGGGGATGAGGGGATGGACATATGAGGAGTGGTTGAGTAGATTGGGACTCTACTCATTGGAGTTCAGAAGAATGAGAGGCGATCTTATTGAAACATATAAGATTGTGAAGGGGTTGGATCGGGTGGATGCGGGGAGGATGTTCCCGATGATGGGTGAAACTAGAACTAGGGGGCATAGTCTTAGAATAAAGGGCTGCTCTTTCAAAACTGAGATGAGGAGGAACTACTTCACTCAGAGGGTGGTAGGTCCATGGAATATGCTGCCCCAAAAAGCTGTAGAAGCTACATCATTACATAAATTTAAAACAGAAATAGACAGTTTCCTAGAAGTAAAGGGAATTAAGGGTTACGGGGAGTGGGCAGGAATTTGGACATGAGTCTAGGTTCGGATCGGACATGGCCCTGTGGGTAGCGGAGCGGGCCCAGGGGCCATGTAGCCTGATCCTGCTCCTATTTCGTGTGTCTAATTCTGTTAGATTCAGGAGCTGGTTCTGTGATAGTAGATTGGCGGTTAGGATCAGATCAGCCATGATCTTATTGAATGGCGGAGCAGGCTCGAGGGGCCGATTGGCCTACTCCTGCTCCTATTTCTTATGTTCTTATGCTCTTATGAATTAACTACAAGATATTACAAGCACTGAAGTCAAATGAAATGTATGACACTGAAATGTTAATCTATCTTTCTTTTTCAAATGCTAATTAACCTTATGTGTATTGCCAGTATGTTCTGTTTTTATAGGATTACAACAAGACTTCAAAACTGAGATTGAATCGCTGATGGTTAAGTTGGTAAATAGGTAACATGTAACTGAGCCAAACAGACCAGTAGGGTCAAGGTTCAATCCCTGGGCTGTGTTGAGTTAGGTGGGGTGGCAATATGGAGACACAATTTGCCTCAATTTCCCTGGACTAGGAAGGGGAAAAGTGAACCTGGGTTCTCCGCTCCTACTCTCTGGGCATCGATTCCTGTTGAAAGGTTTAGGACAGGATGGTGTCAGCTTTGTTGCTTCCTGATGGTAAAAGATCTTGACAATACTTACAGTATAGACTTTCACCTGAGAAATGGCCACCTGAGTGAAAGTACTGATGGGAGGCGAGGGCTCATGGCACTGTACTCCAGCATAGGTAACAGAGCACTGCAAGAGAGGGATGGAGTGAAAATAAACAGGGCGAGGAACACGAGTAGTGACAGTGGAGCATTGTGGGAGAGGCCTGGAACGAATATAAACAGCGCAGTGATAGCAGAGCATTGTGGGAGATGGCATATAAACAGTGCGGGGAACACGAGCGACCAGAGGAGCATTGTGTGAGACTGCGGGTAGGCTATGGCTGACTAATCTCGTTGATTTTTTTGAGAAGGGCATTAACATGGTAGACAGGGCTTTAGTTTCCTGGATCACTGGGTCTGCTTCTGGGAAAGGTGGGACTTGTACAAGTCGGACGGTTTACACCTGAACCAGGGGGGAACCAATATCCTTGCGGGGAGGTTTGCTAGCACTGCTGGGGAGGGTTTAAACTAACTTGGCAGGGGGTTGGGGTACAGAGTGGAGCTATAGTAGGGGGTGATTTACGGCCAAATACAGAGGGAAAAACAAGTCAGCTGGGAAGGCAGAGCAAATATGTGAAGGCAAAAGAGAATATGGCAGGGCTGGAAGGCATTTATTTTAATGCAAGGAGTCTTGCAAATAAGGTGGATGAACTGAAGTTGTTGTTGAACACATGGGAGTACGATATTGTTGCTATCACGGAGACATGGTTGAGGGAGGGTCAGGACTGGCAGCTCAATATTCCGGGGTATAGAATCTTCAGGCGAGACAGAGGGGGGTGTAAAAGGGGAGGGGGTGTTGCAATATTAATTAAGGAGTCAATTACTGCTGTAAGGAGGGATGATATATTAGCGGGTTCCTCTAATGAGGCCATATGGGTAGAACTTAAAAACAAAAAGGGGGCAAGCACTTTGCTGGGAGTGTACGATAGGCCCCCAAACAGTCAGGGGGAGATAGAGGAACAGATATGTAGGCAAATCTCCGAGAAGTGCGAAAATAATAGGGTAATAATAGTGGGGGATTTCAACTTCCCCAATATAAATTGGGACAGTCAGAGTGTGAAAGGCTTAGAGGGTGCAGAATTCTTAAAGTGCATCCAGGAGAGCTTTTTGAGCCAACATGTAGAAAGTCCTACAAGAGAGGGGGCGGTACTGGACCTAATTCTGGGGAATGTAGCCGGGCAAGTGGTGGAAGTGTCAGTAGGAGAGCATTTTGGCGACAGTGACCATAATTCGGTGAGATTTAAGGTGGTCATGGAAAAAGACAAAGACGGCCCGGAAATAAGGGTTCTAAATTGGGGGAAGGCCGATTTTAATATGATAAGGCAGGATCTGGCCAAAGTGGACTGGGAGCAGCTGCTTATAGGAAAATCCACATCAAAACAGTGGGAGACTTTCAGAAGGGAAATAGAGAGAGTACAACGCCAACATGTTCCTGTAAAGGTCAAGGGTGGGACCAACAAGCAAAGGGAACCTTGGATGACAAGGGATATACAAAAATGCATTAGAAATAAGAGGGGGGCTTTTGGCAGTTACAAAAGACTAAAGACAGAAGAAGCCCTAGAGGAGTATAAAAAGTGCAGGGGCATACTTAAAAAAGAAATTAGGAGGGCGAGGAGGGGCCATGAAATAACACTGGCGAGCAAAATAAAGGAAAATCCTAAGATGTTTTATAAGTATATTAAGGGCAAGAGGATAACCAGGGAAAGGGTAGGGCCCATTAGGGACCAAAGTGGCAATCTGTGTGTAGAGCCAGAGGATGTAGGCGGGGTTTTAAATGAATTTTTTGCATCTGTGTTCACTATGGAGAAAGACGATGCAGACATAGAAATCGGGCAAGGGGACTGTGACATACTTGAACATATTAGCATCGAGAGGGAGGAGGTGCTAGCGGTTTTAGCGGGCCAAAAAGCGGATAAATCCCCAGGCCCGGACGAGATGTATCCCAGGCTGCTGTGGGAGGCAAGGGAGGAGATTGCAGGGGCTCTGACACTAATTTTCAGAACCTCTCTGGCCACAGGGGATGTACCAGAGGACTGGAGAACAGCTAACGTAGTACCATTATTCAAGAAGGGTAGCAGGGATAAACCAGGGAATTACAGGCCAGTGAGTCTAACATCTGTGGTGGGGAAATTATTGGAAAAAATTCTGAGGGACAAAATTAATCTCCACTTGGAGAGGCAAGGATTAATCGGGGATAGTCAGCATGGCTTTGTTAAGGGTAAATCATGTCTAACAAATCTGATCGAATTTTTCGAGGGGGTGACTAGTGGGGTGGATGAGGGAAATGCTGTGGATGTGGTGTACATGGACTTCAGTAAAGCTTTTGACAAAGTCCCGCATAGGAGACTGGTCAAGAAGGTAAGAGCCCATGGGATCCAGGGTGCCTTGGCGCGTTGGATCCTAAACTGGCTGAGTGGCAGGAGGCAGAGGGTGATGGTCGAAGGTTGCTTTTGTGACTGGAAGCCTGTGTCCAGTGGGGTACCTCAGGGATCGGTGCTGGGTCCCTTATTGTTTGTGATCTACATAAATGATTTGGATGAAAATGTAAAAGGTATGATCAGTAAGTTCGCAGATGACACGAAAATTGGTGGGGTGGTAAATTGCGAGGAGGAAAGCCTCCGGCTACAGGACGATATAAACGGGTTGGTCAGATGGGCGGAAAAGTGGCAAATGGAATTTAACCCTGAAAAGTGCGAGGTGATGCATTTTGGACGGACAAATAAGGCAAGGGAATACACAATGAGTGGTAGGACCCTAGGAAGTACAGAGGGTCAGAGGGACCTTGGTGTACATGTACATAGATCCCTGAAGGCAGCGGAGCAAGTAGATAAGGTGGTTAAAAAGGCATATGGGATACTTGCCTTCATTAGCCGAGGCATAGAATATAAGAGCAGGGAGGTTATGATGGAGCTGTACAAAACGCTGGTGAGGCCACAGCTGGAGTACTGTGTGCAGTTCTGGTCGCCTCACTATAGGAAGGATGTGATTGCTTTGGAGAGGGTGCAGAGAAGATTCACCAGGATGTTACCTGGGATGGAGCGCCTCAGCTATGAAGAGAGGCTGGACAGGCTGGAGTTGTTTTCCTTGGAGCAGAGAAGGCTGAGGGGGGACCTGATTGAGGTGTACAAAATAATGAGGGGCATAGATAGGGTAGATAAAGAGGAACTTTTCCCCTTAGTGGGGGGGTCAATAACAAGGGGGCATAGATTCAGGGTAAGGGGCAGGAGATTTAGAGGGGATTTGAGGAGGAACTTTTTCACCCAGAGGGTGGTTGGAATGTGGAACTCAATGCCTGAAAGGGTGGTGGAGGCAGGAACCCTCACAACATTCAAGAAGCATTTGGATGAGCACTTGAAATGCCATTGCATACAAGGCTATGGACCAAATGCTGGAAAATGGGATTAGACTGGACAGGGATGGATGGGCGGCGCAGACACGATGGGCCGAAGGGCCTCTTTCTGTGCTGTAAAACTCTATGACTCTATGACTCTCTATGACTCTATGTCTATGGATGTTGCCTATATGGACTTCCAGATAAGGTTCCGCACAAGAAATTATTAGCAAAAATGAAAGTGCATGGAATTGGAGGCAACCTTGCAACATGGGTTGGAAATTGGTTGAGAGGTAAGAGACAGAGAGTAGTGGTAAAGGGAACGTACTCTGATTGGCAGGATGTGCTAAGTGCTATTTCCCAGGGATCTATACTGGGGCCTCAGCTTTTCACCATATATATCTTGGATGAAGGAATAGAAAATTGTAGATCCAAGTTTGCAGATGACACTAAGTTAGGAGGCACTGTAAATTGTGCAGATGGTTACAAAGGGACATAGGTAGATTAAGTGGGCAAAACTGTGGCAAATGAAGTTCAACAGGAAAAATGTGAGGTCATCCACTTTGGATCCAAGAAAGATAAATCAGAATATTTTCTTAATGGTGAGAAACTAGGAACTGTGGAGGAGCAGAGAGATGTGGGTGCCCATGTACATAAATCATTAAAAGCTAGTGGGCAGGTACAAAAAAATCAAAATGTCTAATGGAATATTGTCCTTTATCTCAAGGGAATTGGCACTAATTATTGCCAAATTGTTTCAGTAAAAAGCCTGTTTAGGTTTTTTTAATAGAATTACTTATGCACTATAAATACTTATTAAAGCAGAACTTTGGAACAATAATTGTTTGGAAGCTATTCTGCAAGCTCAAGTGGAAAACTATATTAAAAAGTTAAGAGCTTAACGTTGATATTGTATAGAATTCGTAGGATGTACTAGTCTTGTGAAGACACTATACTTAATCTTTTAACTTTACAAAATTGTAAACAAATAAACTATTGATAATGGACGTCAACACTTGGATCAGTCTTCAATGCTGCAATTGGAGTCAGCATCCCTGGACTAGGAAACAAAATGGAAATCAGCCAGGGCTTCTGCTCTTGATTGCTTTCCAGTGACTTGTCCTGGACATGTGCTTGGATGTGGGCAAGGATAGACTGAGGCTTGGCTGTGAAGGTTTCTGTGGTGGAATAACCTGCCGACACTCAAGGGGTAATTTTGACTTTGGGCAATATTGTAAAAAGGGCATTATAGGCTCGGCCGCCCGCTAAACATCTCTCCTGATTTTCTTTTCCATTGAAGTCAATGTGTTCCTAGTCCATGGACCAGCATGAGTCAGTGCTTTCAGAAGAAACGTAGAGGAGGAGGAAAGGACAAAATTGGAGCAAAGAGAAAAACACAGGCCAGTAAAAAAAAAATTAAAGATAACTAAAGTAAACACTCTTACTGAGCCTCAGCTTTAAAAGAAAATCCTTATGGTCTACAACTTCTGGCCTTGTTGCAAAAGCAATCAATTTTAGTTCTGTTTATACTTTTTTTTGCTTTGAAGGGTTGTTTTGAGTTTCGCACAAATGCCTCGAGCATAAATGTTTGCACTGCAGGATTTAAACCCGACACTGCTGAGGCACAAATGCTGAGAAACCTAAAACCATGTCCTTCTAAGGACTGTGTTGGTAACACACACACAGTCTAACAGACTTCACCAACCCAGCCTGATGATGGATTTCCCAAGTGTTTGCGAAACAGAACGAGTGTAACACGAGCAGAATTTCAGCACAACCCCTTAAATCATTTTAGAGTTTCTCAAATATTTTTCACTTTTGTCCTATGCAATTTGCCTGTAAACATGCTTTTTCCCTTTCATGGATGAGAAACAATTGTAGCCTTGTTATTTAATCTTTTCTTGAGTAGTTTTATATTCCGTTGCTGTAAGTGTGTCTTCAATGTAATTATATGAAACTCCATATTTTTTATCCTTTCCTTTCCTGTAGGCATTGACTCATGCTGAGATACGGTTCAATAGGTTTTAACTACTCTCGGTACTTTTCCCAAATTGCCATTTTTTTATGCATTAAGTTAGACATTAAGGTGCCTATCTTAGAATTGCAAAGAAATTACAGCAGAGAAACATATTAATGCCAGTATTTAGGCTCCACACAAGCCTCCTCCCACCCTATTAACTGCTGCTTTTTCATTAGTGTCAACTGTGGCTCAGTTGGTAGCACCCTCGCTTCTGGGTCAGAAGGTTGTGGGTTCAAATCCCACTCCACGAGAGACTTATGCACAAAAATCTAGGCTAACACTCTAGTGCCCTATGGAGGGAATCCTGCACTCTCAGAGATGCTGTCATTTGGATGAGAAGTTAAACCAACACCCTGTCTGCTCTCTCTCAGGTGGACATAAAAGACCCCATGGCACTATTTTGAAGAAGAGCAGGGGTGCTATCCCCAGTATCCTGGCCAATATTTATCCCCCAATCAACATCACTAAAACAGATTATCTGGTCATTATCACATTGCTGTTTGTGGGAGCTTGCTGTGCACAAATTGGCTGCCGCACTTCCTACATTGCAACAGTGACTACACTTCAAAAAGTACTTCGCTTTGGGATGTCGTGAAGGGCGCCTTATAAATACAAGTCTTTCTTTTCTTTATTAGATCCGGTACAGACATATGTTAAATTCACACAAATGAGGGAAATGCATCCTCCAACTTGTTTCCTGCCATTTTCACAGTACAAGCGCTGGGTGCAGGAGTCAGGCTGCAGTGCCTAGGCATCCAACGTTCAGTGGGTGCTGGAAGGAGGCCAAGAAATCAATGTCCAAAAGGGTTGCCAATCCTCCAGGATTGTCCTGGAGTCTCCAGGAATTAAAGATGAATCTCCCGACACAGCTGTGGGAGAAGAATCAGAGGAGCGTTTCCAAAAGTTGTGTGTTTTTTCATTTTCTTTGAACACTGGCTTATTAGTTATGATAATATTGGATATTGTTTGATCGAGCAGAGCAGTTGAGGTGGGAGGTCATGTGATGAAACCTCCAGGAAGCCAGAGTTCACGACCCTAAAAGGGGTAATGCTTTAATCAAAGAAAAAATGTCACTTGGTAGGCAGCACAGAGGCTATCTACATGCTGAATATGTGGCTGGTCCCGGAGGCCTGCTATCTCAAACCCTCACCCTCTGCTCATCGGGACTCCTGGCTGACTCTGATTTGATAATGAGCCAGTGGTCGGAAAGTCAAGCAGGGTCACTGTCTTCAAGGTGGGCGCAAGTCCTGCCTCCCCGGAGATCCACCCAAACAAAAACTGGGGGGTGGGGGGAAACAGCTAAATGTTGGAAGCCTATTTGAACATGAAGGGTATCATAGCTGATCCTGACGCTGCCCACCCGTGCATCTTACAGCAGGAGTCACAGGACAGCAATCAGGACAAGGACCCCTAGACACCAAAAACAATTGCAGTGCCCTCCCACCTGCACAGCCTGGAGACCAAGCCAGGGACGTTCCTGACCTGTACGGTCCAATTCCACACTGGCAAGGCACTTATTAACTGAACCATCGTAAGGAGACATCTATATTCAGGAACATTTTACATGTATTTTTTTCTTACATTAAGCAATTCCAGATATCAGTCCTGCATACAACACACAGCTCAAAGGCAAATATTGAAATCAAAATTACTTTAATTTTGTCTTCCTTATGTTGGTGCTTTCAAAAAATAAATTTCAGCTCACACGTGATGTGATGCTGTAAAATCTATTTACGTTACAGCAGTAATTCTGAGATGTTAGGAGTACCAAAATATCCACTTTAAAAATAATAAAATTAAAAATAATAAATTAAAAAACTTTCATTCTGTTCTCCTCTCTCCTTCCCCTGCCCCCATCGTCTGCCATTTCCCAACACTCTTTACTTGTGCTCAATGAAGCAGGCCCACACCACTTATGAAATGGAACATAACTTTGTGCATAATACATAGGATGCAGTATGCCTCAGAGCTAACAATCTACTTTGAGTTATACCAGAAACAGTCCTGCATGGTCCTGATCTTTCCAGTAGGTGTAAAATATCACATGGACAGACTATGGCCTAGAAATTCGAGTAGGCCGGAAACCTGCCAGTGTCACTGTGGGCCAAAGTTAACGGCCGTCCGCAATAATAGCGCTGACAGCACTGATATTTTGGTGCTGCCTGCTGATTTAAATTAGCGCAGCACAAAACCTGTAGTGCAACACTCTTTTTCTGGCGGTAGTCTCAGCAGGATGCCCAATGTAGTGTTGCCATAGCATCCCTGGAGCGAGGCAGCGTTCTCTTAAAGCTAGCCTGTCATTTTAGAAAGCAGTGTTGCTCCCTTAAAGGGGAACTGCCTTCTAAGATGAAAAAAATAAAAATCATTTAAAAATAGGCAGCCTTTAGCCCTTAGAGCTCAACTGCCTTCTGAAAAAAAAACGTTAAAAATAATTCCGCAATGGCAGTCTTTAGCTCTTAAAGCTGACTGTTTGCCGCACGTAAAAAAATGGGAGAAGTGCTTCAGTACTAACACAAATGGCTCAACAAGCTAGGGAAGGGGCACCCAGCACTCTAGCTTCGAGCCCGCTCCGCCATTTAATGAGATCATGGCTGATCATCCAAATTCAGTACCCTGTCCCTGCTTTCTCCCCATATCCCTTGATCCCTTTAGCCTTAAGAAATATATCTAACTCCTTCTTGAATATATTTAATGAATTGGCCTCAACTGCCTTGTATGGTAGAGAATTACACAGGTTCACCACTCTCTGGGTGAAGAAATTCATCCTCATCTCTGTCCTAAATGGCTTACCCCTTATCCTTAGACTGTGACCCCTGGTTCTGGACTCCCCCGCCATCGGGAACATCCTTCCTGTCTAGTCCTGTTAGAAGTATATAAGTTTCAATGAGATCCCCTCTCATTCTTCTAAACTCTAGCGAATATAAGCCTAATCGACCCAATCTCTCCTCGTACGTCATTCCTGCCATCCCAGGTATCAGTCTGGTGAATCTTTGCTGCACTCTCTCCATGGCAAGAACATCCTTCCTCAGATAAGGCGACCAAAACTGCACACAATACTCAAGGTGTGGTCTCACCAAGGCCCTGTACAACTGCAGCAAGACATCCTTGCTCCTGTACTCGAATCCTCTCGCTATGAAGGCCAACATACCATTTGCCTTCTTAACCGCCTGCTACACCTGCATGCTTACCTTCAGCGACTGGTGCACAAGGACACCCAGGTCCCGTTGCACTTCCCCTTTTCCCAATCTATTGCCGTTCAGATAATAATCTGCCTTCCTGTTTTTGCCACTGAAGTGGATAACCTTGCATTTATCCACATTATACTGAATTTGCCATGCATCTGCCCAATCACCCAACCTGTCCAAATCATACTGGAGTTTCTTTGCATCCTCCTCACAGCACACATGCTCACTCAGCTTTGTGTTGTCTGCAAACTTTGAGATATTACATCTAGTTCCTTCATCTAGATAATTTATATATATTATGAATAGCTGGGGTCCTAGCACCGATCCCTGCAGTACCCCACTAGTCACTGCTTGCCACTCGGAAAAAGACCTGTTTATTCCAACTCTTTGCTTCCTGTCTGCCAACCAGTTCTCTATCCAAGACAGTACCTTAACCCCAATCCCATGTGCTTTAATTTTGCATGCTAATCTGTTATGCGGGACCTTATCGAAAGCCTTCTGAAAGTCCAAATACACCATATCCACTGGTTCTCCCTTATCTATTCTATCAGTTACATCCTCAAAGAATTCCAGTAGATTAGTCAAGCATGATTTACCTTTTGTAAATCCATGTTGACTTTGTCTGATCCTGTCACTCTTTCCAAGTGCTCTGTTATTACATCTTTTATAATGGACTCTTGCATTTTCCCCACTACCGATGTCAGGCTTACCGATCTATAATTCCCCGTTTTCCCTCTACCACCTTTTTAAAATAGTGGGGTTACATTAGCTATCCTCCAATCCATGGGAACTGTTCCAGAGTCTATAGAATTTTGGAAGATGACCAGCAATGCCTCTACTATTTCTAGGGCCACTTCCTTAAGTACCCTAGGATGTAGATTATCCGGCCCTGGGGATTTATCGGCCTTCAATCCTGTCAATTTCCCTAACACCACTTCCCTACAAATACTGATTTCATTCAGTTCCTCCCTCTCATTAGACCCTATATTCCCCAATATCTCTGGGAGGTTATTTGTGTCCTCCTTTGTGAAGACAGAACCAAAATATGTAGTTAATTGGTCTGCCATTTCTTTGTTCCTGTGGTAAACCACTGTTTGTATTCCACTGTGTACATGCCTGGACATGCCTCGGCTGACTCCTCCCACAAGTCCTAGTATAAAGGTGACTGCTCCCCAGCCCCTTTGTATTCTGGACCGGTCGACCACTCGAGGCAGACCTTCATTCTTTTGTTAATAAAAGCCTCACACCAGCATGCCTGGACTTAGGTCATCGGGAGGCGGGCTCATCCACCAAGTTTACTCACTGGCGTAAGTGTTTCGAAAAATTCCTGACCGCCTCCGCAGCAATCAAATCGGACGAGGACAAACTGGATGTCCTGACCTCCAAAGTGAACCACCGAGTGTACTCGGTCATCCAAGACGCGACCTCGTACGCGGACGCTATCAAGCTCCTCAAGGACCAGTACACGCGCCCAGTGAACGAAGTGTATGCCAGGTACCTTCTGGGGAGTCGTAAACAACAACCTGGGGAATCGACCGTGGAATACCTTCAGGCACTGTCTGTGCTTGGCCGGGCCTGTGGTTGTAAGGATGTAAAGGCCGCCATGTACACAGAGGAACTTATCCGGGACGCTTTTGTAGCGGGCCACAGATCCAATTACACCCGACAGCGACTGTTGGAGCAGAGTGACCTCGACCTCAACAAGGCCTCTGAACTCGCACTATCATTGGATGCAGCCTACCGGGGCATGGATGCCTACTCCTCTGCACCGTGGACGCCGCGGGGAATGACAGCCTGGGACACGGTAGGACCGCCTCATAGCGCCGTGCCACCCCAGCCACACCCCAGCAACGGCCCAACTACCGCAGCAGTGTCCCAAGGCCAGACAGCAGTGCCCCAAGGCCAGAAATGCTACTTCTGTGGCCAGGCAAAACACCCCAGAGCGCGCTGCCCGGCGAAAAACGCGATCTGCTCGGGCTGCGGGAAGAAGGGACACTACGCTAACGTCTGCAGGGCCAAAGCCACCCCGAACCCCAGCAGCACCGTGTGTGGGCCATGCGGGCCGCCATCTTGGGCCTCCCCGGCCATGTGCGAACCACCGGTACAGCAGCCATTTTGGACGCCTCCAGCCACATGGGGATCATGGACGCCGCCATCTTGGACGACAGCCGGAACGCAGCAGGCCCACAACACTGCCTCATCTGATACCCGCAGCGACACACCGACCCCTACGCTGGCATCCGTTACACTGGACCAAGCGAGACCGCACCAGCTGGCCAGTTCCACAATGGACATTAAGGTAAATGGTCACGATACAACCTGCCTTTTTGACTCTGGGAGCACGGAGAGCTTCATCCACCCCGACACGGTGCGGCGTTGCTCTCTCCCAGTCCTGCCTGTGCACCAGCGGATTTCTATGGCCTCCGAGTCCCAGTCGGCGGACATCAGCGGCTACTGCGTAGTGACACTCGTAGTAGACGGGACCGTGTACGATCATTTTAAACTTCTGGTCCTGCCCGACCTCTGCGCTGCCGTCCTGCTGGGGTTAGATTTTCAGTGCCACCTTAAAAGTGTTACGATGGCGTACGGTGGACCCCTACCCCCACTCACAGCCCGCAGCCAGCAGCTCCCAAATTGCCCGCCGCGCACCAGGTGCAACCTCTCCACACTCAGAGTCACCCCCCCCCCACTGTTTGCTAACCTCACCCCCGACTGTAAGCCCATCGCCACAAAGAGCAGGCGATACAGTGCCGGGGACAGGGTTTTCATTAAAACCGAAGTGGAGCGGCTCCTGAAGGAAGGGATTATTGAGGGCAGCACCAGCCCCTGGCGAGCCCAGGTTGTGGTCGTTAAGACCGGCGAGAAGCAGCGCCTGGTCATCGACTACAGCCAGACAATAAATCGCTACGCCCTGCTGGACGCCTACCCACTCCCCCGCATAGCTGATATGGTCAACCAGATCGCGCAGTACCGCGTCTTCTCGACCATTGACCTGAAATCAGCGTACCACCAGCTCCCTATCCGCCCTGAGGACCGCCAGTATACTGCCTTTGAGGCAAACGGCCGCCTCTATCACTTCCTTAGGGTTCCCTTTGGCGTCATCAACGGGGTCTCCGTCTTCCAAAGGGAGATGGACCGGATGGTAGATCAAAATGCGTTGCAGGCCACTTTCCCATATCTGGACAATGTGACCATCTGTGGCCGTAACTTGCAGGACCATGACGCAAACCTCGAAAAATTCCTCCGCACCGCCCAACTCCTGAACCTGACATATAACACGGAGAAGTGCATATTCCGCACAAACCGCCTCGCCATCCTTGGCTGTGTTGTGGAACACGGAGTCATCGGCCCGACCCCGACCGGATGCGTCCCCTTATGGAACTCCCACTGCCCCACTGCCTCAAGGCCCTGAAGAGGTGCCTAGGGTTTTTCTCCTATTATGCCCAGTGGGTCCCCTACTATGCGGACAAGGCCCATCCGCTGATCAAGTCCACCTCTTTTCCCTTGACGGCAGAGGCCCGCTTAGCCTTCCACCGTATCAAGGAAGACATTGCCAAAGCCACCATGCACGCAGTGGACGAATCCATCCCCTTCCAGGTGGAAAGCGACGCGTCCGACTTTGCCCTGGCGGCTACCCTCAATCAGGCGGGGAGACCCGTGGCCTTCTTTTCACGAACCCTCCAAGGCCCGGAGACCAGACACTCCGCTGTTGAGAAGGAGGCCCAGGCGATTGTGGAGGCTGTGCGTCATTGGAGGCACTACCTGGCCGGAAAACGATTTACCCTGCTCACTGACCAACGTTCAGTTGCTTTCATGTTTAACAACAAGCAGAGGGGCAAAATCAAAAATGACAAGATCTTGAGGTGAAGAATCGAACTTTCCACCTACAATTACGAGATCTTGTACTGGCCTGGGAAGCTCAATGAACCCCCGGATGCGCTATCGCGTGGCACCTGCGCCAGCGCGCAGATCGATAGACTGCGGGCCCTCCACAATGACCTCTGCCACCCGGGGGTCACCAGGTTCTTCCACTTCATCAAGGCCCGCAACCTGCCTTACTCTATTGAGGAGGTCAGGACCATGACCAGGAACTGCCAAGTCTGCGCTGAGTGCAAACCGCACTTTTATAGACCAGACAGGGCCCACCTGATAAAAGCCACTCGCCCCTTCGAGCGCCTGAGTGTTGATTTTAAAGGGCCTCTCCCCTCCTCCGACCGCAATGTGTACTTCCTCAATATTATTGATGAGTACTCCCGTTTCCCGTTCGCCATCCCCTGCCCGGACATGACCAGTGCCACGGTCATTAAATGTCTGAACGACCTCTTCACCCTGTTCGGTTTCCCCAGCTATATCCATAGCGACCGGGGCTCATCGTTTATGAGTGACGAACTCCGTCAGTACCTGCTAACTAGGGGTATTGCCACAAGCAGGACCACCAGTTACAACCCCCGGGGGAACGGACAGGTGGAAAGAGAAAATGCGACAGTTTGGAAGGCTGCCCTGCTAGCCTTAAAGTCTAGGGGCCTTCCAACCTCCCGCTGGCAGGATGTGCTCCCCGATGCGCTCCACTCTATTCGGTCACTGCTCTGCACTGCCACTAACGCCACCCCTCATGAGAAAATGTTTGTCTTCCCAAGGAAGTCCACATCGGGGACATCGCTACCGCCATGGCTGACGTCCCCAGGGCCGGTCCTACTGAGAAGGCACGTGAGGACCCATAAAACGGACCCCCTGGTCGAGAGGGTCGACCTCCTCCACGCCAACCCCCAGTATGCTTACATTGCATACCCGGACGGGCGGGAGGACACAGTCTCCATAAGAGACCTTGCACCCTCGGGGGCCGCAGTAACCCACTACTCACTACCACCCCCCCCCCACGATCCGATATCCAGCCCCGGCAGACGGCAGGCCTGGGCCCAGCGACCCGCTCGACATCTACGAGGACGACACGCCTGTGCCACAGCCTACGCGGGACTCGACGCCGGAAGCTCCACTACCCCTGCCGTCGCCACGCCGATCACAGCAGCAGACAAGACCTCCGGAGAGACTCCAATACACTAACTTTTAATACACTTCACCCCGCCGGACTCAATTTTAAACAAGGGGCGAATGTGGTAAACCACTGTTTGTATTCCACTGTGTACATGCCTGGACATGCCTCGGCTGACTCCTCCCACAAGTCCTAGTATAAAGGTGACTGCTCCCCAGCCCCTTTGTATTCTGGACCGGTCGACCACTCGAGGCAGACCTTCATTCTTTTGTTAATAAAAGCCTTTAGTTACTCTCTTAACTCTCAGTCTTTTATGAGTAATTGATAGCGCATCAGTTCCTCATTATAAATTCCCCTGATTCTGACTGCAAGGGACCTACGCTTGACTTCACCAATCTTTTTCTCTTCACATATCGATAGAAACTTTTAGTCAGTTTTTATGTCCTCTGCAAGCTTACTCTCATAATCTATTTTCCCCTCTTAATTAATCCCTTTGTCCTCCTTTGCTGAATTCTAAACTGCTCCCAAACCTCAGGTTTGCTGCTTTTTCTGGGCAAATTATATGTCCTCTCCTTGGATCTTATGCTATCCCTATATTTGCCTTGTTAGCCATGGTTGAGTCACCTTTTTTGTTTTATTTTTATGCCAAACAGGATGAACAGATTCTGCAGTTCATCCATGTGATCTTTAAATGTTTTCCGTTGCCTATCCACCATCAGCCCTTTAAGTAACGTTCCCCAATCCATCCTAGCCAACTTGTGCCTCATACCATCATAGTTTCCTTTATTTAAATTCAGGACCCTAGCCTCTGGGTCAACTACTTCACTCTCCATTTTAATTAAGAATTCTATCATATTATGATCGCTCCTTCACAAAGGGCCTCGCACAACAAGATTGCTAATCAATCCTTTCTCATTACATAATACCCAGTCTAAGATGGCCTGATCTCTAGTTGGTTCCTCGACATATTGGTCCAGGAATCCATCCCGTATACACTCTACGAATTCCTCCTCCACAGTATCGTTACTAATTTGATTAGCCCAATCTATATGTAGATTAAAGTCACCCATGATAACTGCTGTGCCCTTATTGCAAGCATCTCTAATTTCCCATTTAATGCCATCCCCAACCTCAGCATTCCTGTTTGGGGGTCTGTATACAACTCCCATTAACGTTTTCTGCCCCTTGGTATTTCTCAGCTCTGCCCATACAGATTCCACATCATCAGAGCTAATATCCTTCCTTACTATTGTGTTAATCTGCTCTTTAACCAGCAATGCTACCCTGCCTTTTTTTCCTTTTTTCCTGTCCTTCCTGAATATTGAATACCCCTGGATGTTGAATCCCCAGCCCCCACGACCTGGCTTTCGTGCCCAAAGAAGCTTCATGACCTCAGACCAGTGGTCAAGGTCAGTGAATGCATGCTCAAAAGACGTCTCCTACCAACTGTACCACTAGTATCACACACTGATCAATGTACGACCCCCCGCCCTGCCGCCCAGTCACTCACCTACCAACAATCTGTACCAAACACAAGGCACACCTCACATTCCTAGCTTCACCTCATCCCCTTGGAGGAGACGGTTCTGGCCATTCATGGCAGGGGCATGGCTGAGCCCTTGGCCAGTGGCGGGACTGAAAGGATAAAAGACGCTGGTATCCTCATACGTTATCCTCCTTCTCACATCCCACTTCCCCCTCATCCCACAATCTCTACTGATTTACATGCTGCATAAGAACATAAGAACATAAGAAATAGGAGCAGGAGTAGGCCAATTGGTCCCTCGAGCCTGCTCCACCATTCAATAAGATCATGGCTGATCTGATCCTAACCGCCAATCTACTATCACAGAACTATCTCCTGAATCTAACAGAATTAGACACACGAAATAGGAGCAGGATCAGGCTACACGGCCCCTGGGCCCGCTCCGCTACCCACAGGGCCATGACCGATCCGAACCTAGACTCATGTCCAAATTCCTGCCCGCTCCCCGTAACCCTTAATTCCCTTTACTTCTAGGAAACTGTCTATTTCTGTTTTAAATTTATGTAATGATGTAGCTTCTACAGCTTTTTGGGGCAGCATATTCCATGGACCTACCACCCTCTGAGTGAAGTAGTTCCTCCTCATCTCAGTTTTGAAAGAGCAGCCCCTTATTCTAAGACTATGCCCCCTAGTTCTAGTTTCACCCATCATCGGGAACATCCTCCCCGCATCCACCCGATCCAACCCCTTCACAATCTTATATGTTTCAATAAGATCGCCTCTCATTCTTCTGAACTCCAATGAGTAGAGTCCCAATCTACTCAACCTCTCCTCATATGTCCATCCCCTCATCCCCGGGATTAACCGAGTGAACCTTCTTTGTACTGACTCGAGAGCAAGTGTGTCCTTTCTTAAGTATGGACACCAAAACTGTATGCAGTATTCCAGGTGCGGTCTCACCAATAGCTTGTACAACTGAAGCAATACCTCCCTATTTTTATATTCTATCCCCCTAGCAATGAAAGCCAACATTCCATTGGCCTTCTTAATCACTTGCTGCACCTGCATACTAACCTTTTGAGTTTCGTGCACCAGGACCCCCAGATCCCTTTGTACTTCAGTACTTTCCAGTTTCTTGTCATTAAGATAATAACTTGCTCTACGATTTTTCCTGCCAAAGTGCATAACCTCACACTTTCCAGTACTGTATTCCATCTGCCAAATCTCTGCCCACTTACTTAGCCTGTCTATGTCCCCTTGCAGGTTTTTTATGTCCTCCTCACTCACTACTATCCCTCCCATCTTAGTATCATCTGCAAACTTTGATATGTTACACTCGGTCCCCTCCTCCAAATCGTTAATATAGATTGTAAAGAGTTAGGGACCCAGCACTGACCCCTGCGGAACACCACTAGTTACTGATTGCCAGTCTGAGAATGAACCATTTATCCCAACTCTCTGCCTTCTGTTAGATGGTTGCACATGGTGTAAGCAGGCAGCTCTTGCTTTCCCACCCTCCCCTCACCACAACTCTACCCTTGTGCCTTCCTCATTTCAGACACCCAAGGAATCCAGGAGGAGGAGGAAGAGGGTGACAAGGGCGAGGACGAGGAGGACGAGGAAGAAGAAGATACATAGTCACTCAATTTGACATTCCAAGCCACCAGCTCCTGGAGGTTGTCCTGCAAGGCCATGTGCAGTGTACCCCACTGAAAATCAGCAGCCTTTCACCAGTCATGCTACAGCCACTGGCGGAACACTGACATCACTAGGATAGGCAAAGATAGACACAAGGCAGTCACTGAGGGAATACAGAAGGGTGATTAGTTGATTTCTTGATGTCATATTGGATGGATAGATGTATAAAGTTGGATTGGAAAGGTTGCTTTGTGGTGGCTTTTATTTCAGCATTGTGGCCAAGAGGACGCTGTGATGGTCATTAACAGAGGGAAAGTAAAGGTGTAGGACAAATGTTGAAAGGGGAATTGGGTTGTGGTCACTGGTACTGCAGGTGGATGATTCAATCCTGGATATCCCGGCCAGAAAGGGGCTGTCTGGGTTGCATCCTTCCTCTTCTGCTTCCTCCTCTTCTGCTTCCTCCTCTTCTGCTTCCTCCTCTTCTGCTTCCTCCTCTTCTGTGTCATCCTCTCCTGCGTCTTCCTTTCCTGCGTCTTCCTCCTCTTCTGCTTCCTCCTCTTCTGTGTCTTCCTCTTCTGCTTCTTCCTCTTCCCTCTGTAAGCAGATGCTGGAAATCTGAAAAAAAAGCAAAAAATGCTGGAAATCACCATCGCTCCGGTCCCGAGATCTCCAACCTCACTTCCGACTCTGACTTCCAGGCCCCTCCTATCTCCCCCCCCCCCAACCAGCCCCAACCTCCTAACCACCACCCACCCCAACAGCACTCCCGACCCACCAACAATTTAGATTGTAAAGCTTTCTCTTTTTGGAACTGTTAATGTTGCGATTGACTCACCAACAGTAAATTACATGTCGGTTCTTTAATAAATCTATATATTTTTAGAATTGTCTCACATAAAACTTCTGTATCAAACTCGCAAACTCAATCTCTGTACACTCTTTAATGAGGAGTTGTAGAATGCTGGGGGAGTTTTCCAGACCCTCATAATATCCAGAACGTTACAGTCTAGCTAAACTTATTAAAAGTGCTATCTGGAGGACGGTAACATTTTCAGGTTGTTCCTTTCCTTTTGGGAGAGATAGTCCAGAGATAGTCCAGACCTTTAGACCCAATTAAGCGTCTTTAGGATTCGGCTACCTCAAACTTTAGTTGAAAGTGAACGTCTGAGGAATACGCCTGATCTGGGGTAGCCCTAAAGGGGCTAGGACTAGTAATTATCCCTTCACCCATGTGTCCTGAAGCGAAAAACCAAAAAAACACTGGTACTGCGCATGCGCAACAACTTCAACCTCGTTGGCAGCAGTCGCTGCCTAGTTTTAAAGTAATTGGTCGGAGGTTTTGAGGGGAGTTAAGGAGAACTTTTTCACGCAGAGGGTGGTGGGGGTCTGAAACTCTGCCTAAGAGAGGGTGGTAGAGACAGAAACCCGCATCACATTTAAAAAGTACTTGGATATGCACTTGAAGTGATGTAAACTGCAAGGCTACGGACCAAGAGCTGGAAAGTGGGATTAGGCTGGATAGCTCTTTTTCAGCCAGCACAGACATGATGGGCTGAATGGCCTTCTTCTGTGCCATAAATTTCTATCATTCTATGATTCTAAAATTGGAGCACTAATATGTGCGGGCATTAATTACATGATAGTGAGGTCCGAAGCCCAAAATCCTCGGACCTCCCCATTTGAGCTGTTAGCACTCTGCGAGTAAGGCACCCAAAAATAGACACTTCCGAATTTCTATGCCATAGAGATTAAAATGAGATAGAAAAAGGAGGGTTATGACAAATGTGCGGTCATAACATTGTAGAGAGCCAGGCTGAATATACATAGTACAGAGGAGATCTAAAACAGGAAATAAGAGGGGCAACGAGAGAGGGCAGGAATTTCATTGGGCCGTGGAGGCGGGATTGGAGGCGTGTGGAAGGTTAAAATCCTGAAATCGGGGGGCACGCACCCATCCCGCACCCAACCCGCCTCCATGCCAGATTCAAAGGAGACGGGTACCCGGTAGTTAACAGGCAGTTTTTAGCCTAATCCCTATTTTTAATGTTGAAGTGTGGGATTCCCGACGGCTCCAAACCACGCCAAGTTAGAGGAGGCGGACCGTCGGGATGAAGGGCTTGGAGGGGTCGAGATATCCGGTGTTCAGGTGAGTGATGGGTGCATGAGTGAAGAGGTAAGTGTGTTTGGTGTGTGTAAAGTGTTTAAAGAAGTTTTACATACCTTTACTTACCTTTACAGCCTTCCTTCCTTCAGGTCTTGGGAGTCCCTCATCTCACTGGCACAGAAAGCAGAATGGCTGCGAGTTGTCAAAAATTGCAGCATTCAGCTTTCTGTTCCGGGGAGATCTCTAAATCAGCCTGAGAGGAAGGAATTAACCTGGAGTACAGATTGTCAGTGTTTGACAGCTTCAAACAGCTGTGAAACGCTGATATTTCATCTGTCAAAAGGTCTTGACAGATGAAATATCAATCTGTGACATCACCTGTTGCCGGGTGGCCCTTAATTTGCCTGCTGAGCCCGCCCAGCGGGCTCAACAAGGTCAATCAAGTCAAAATCGCGTGGGTTGGCTAGAACTCGATGGAGGCGGGACTACAACCCTGAAAGTTGTAGTCTCGCCTCCTACCCGACTCCTCAATGAAAATCCAGCCCAGAGTGTCAGAATAGATTGGCTGCTGACATACAAGGGAACCCAAAGTTCCTTTATAATCAAATAAATAGTAAATGAGTAATTAAAGGAAAGGTGGAGCTGATTAGGGATCAAAAAGGAGATATTCTTGTGGAGGCTGAGGGCATAGCTGAGGTACTAAATGAGTTCTTTGCATCTGTCTTCACTAGAGAAGAGGATGCTGCCAATGTATCAGTAAAGGAGGAGGTAGAAGCGATATTGGATAGGATAAAAATAGATAAAGGGGAGGTACTCAAAAGGTTGGCAGTCATCAAAATAGAAAAGTCACCTGGCCCGGATGGGATTCATCCTAGGTTACTGAGGGAAATAAGGATGGAAATTGTGGAGTCTCTGGCCACAATCTTCCAATTCTCTTTAGATATGGGGGTGGTGCCAGAGGACTGGAGGATTGCAAATATTATACCCCTTTTTTAAAAAGGGGCGAGGCATAAACCCGGCATCGGTTGTGGGGAAACTTTTAGAGACAATAATCTAGGACAAAATTAATTGGTATTTGGCTAATAAATGAAAATCAGCATGGATTTGTTAAAGGCAAATCGTGTTTGACTAACTTGATTGAGTTCTTTGATGAAGTAACAGAAAGGGTTGATGAGAGTAGTGCGGTTGATGTTATGTATATAGACTTTCAAAGGGCATTTGACAAAGTACCACATAATAGATTTGTTAGCAAAATTAAAGCTCATAGGATTAAAGGTTTAGTGGCAGTGTAGATACAAAATTGATTAATGGACAGAAAGCAGACAGCAGTGTTGAACGGTTGTTTTTCAGACTGGAGGGAAGTATACAATGGTGTCCCCCAGAGGTCGGTATTCGGACCACTGCTCTGTTTGATATAAATTAATGACCTGGACTTGGGTACATGGCATCATTTCAATGTTTGCAGATGGCACGAAACTTGGAAATGTAGTAAACAATGAGCAGGATAGTAACAGGCTGGTGAAATTGGGGGTGCAACAAAATTCATTGCTGACCAGTTAATTGTTAGCACAAACAATAGGGCCGGCCACTTGTGGGCACAGACAATAGGTTTGGCTGAAAACTGCAACAAATTTTTGAAATTTATCTCTTTATAAGAGGGTGGATGTCACCGTGGCCAGAAGTTCAGTTCTGAACCTGGCCTGGAACACTCTAATGGTGCTACTTCCACCATACAAATGTAATGTACCTCTCTTTCTGGCATTCAGTACATTGGGGGCATAGTGGGAGTTCTGAGAATAGTGCCGTCCCACCATTCCCACTTCAGGCTGCAAAGGAGCAGGCGTAACTTCTGCCCAACTCTGCCTCCAGAGGAAATCCCTGTGTCAATTTCTTTGGGGCAGAGGTTGGGTGAGGGGAGGGGGTTGCAGGTTCCCCAGGGGAAATAAGTGTCACCACAGCCTCCTTTATAAGGGGGCTTCTTTTAAATATAAAAAAAACACTTGCCTGAGCTTTCTCGGGGTCCAGGCCCCAATCCCGGCCTGGTCCCCTAAGTGAGCATCACTTCCGCCATTTGGGAGCCTGGTACACCTGGAACCACTGCTCTGGTCCTGTTGACTGAAACACACCAGGAAACATGAGAACTCTGACATTTGGAGTCTCCAGGCTCAGCTCTGGCCCCAGCCCCATCTCCTTTTACCTTGCTGACCTTGTAAAGGGTGGGCTGAGGCCTCACACAATTTTCTCCTAATTTGTGGCCCTTCCAGTGGACTCCAACCAAAGTTATGGTGAGAATACACTGGAAGTGTCTTGAATTTTGGGGCCCTACTGCCTAGATTCACACATGAAGAATAGATCCTTGGCTGAGGTACTGAAGGGTTACTGATGCCTGCGGAACCATACCCCAACAAGAGCTGCACTGGGAGCGGCTAGATGGACCACAAGGATTCTGGTGCTGTACATTCCTATGTGAGTCAGTGCCTTCCCAAAAGGAGGGCAGAATAGGGTGAAAGGTGAAAAAGATATTTATCAACAATAATCCTGCAACACATTTTGTCCCCCTGCCCCTTCCCCTCCATTTACTTGAAATCAGACTTTACTTTTATACAGAAACCGGTCTCTATGTCCCATAATGTGGTTTACGCAGCAGCAACAGCTGGAGCCCAGTCTGATGTCAACTAAATGTCAATCAAACACTCACCCTGCTGCAAACAATCTCTACCTCATGTTTGAGCCAGCTGGAATGCGATCGTTGATTAATAATAAATGAGTGTTTCTGCAAGAAAAGATTTACAGTAAATGTAAAAAATGTACCATTTTGGCCAGGCTGTCATTTGTTCCAACAGTGAACCAAGTCTGAGGATAAAGGCGGAGAGAATTGGCTCTCTCTGTAATTTTCAATGGGGCTCATTTCCTGTTCATAACATTTAGAACCAATCCGTTGGTCCTTTCCTCTCCAAACTAAAAATAAATAAAGCTTTGCCAAAAGCAGCTCAACAGCTTCACAAAGGAGTTGGATAAATATCTAGCTGTGAATGAAACTGGAGTTACAGAGATAGAATGAGATCACATGCTCAATGGGGCACGGTGATTGCTGGTCTACAGATGTTGGGATGTGGTGGAGGGTATTGTTACCTGTGAAGGACAGCAGACCAGGGTTAAATAGTAACAATGTGAGGAAGGATGGAGTTTAAAAAAAAAATCATTTTCAGGACGTGGGCGTCACTGGCAAAGCCAGCATTTATTGCCCATCCCTAGTTGCCCTCGAGTAGGTGGTGGTGGGCATTCTTCTTGAGCTGCTGCAGTCTGTGTGGCGGAAGTACTCCGACAGTGCTGTTAGGTATGGAGTTCCAAGATTTTGACCCAGCGGTGATGAAATGGCGATATGTTCAAGTTGGGATGGTGTGTGACTTAGAGGGGAACATGGAGGTGATGGTGTTCCCGTGCACCTGCTGCCCTTGTTCTTCTAGGTGGTGGAAGTTGGGGGTTTGGGAGGTGCTGCCAAAGAAACCTTGGCAAGTTGCTGCAGTGCACCCTGTGGATAGTACGCATTGCAGTTACGGAAGGGGGTCGATGTTTGGACAAATGGATAAAGTGCTGATCAAGCAGATTGCTTTGTCCAGGATAGCATGGAGCTCCTTAAGAGTTGTTGCCACTGCACTCATCCTGGCAAGTGGAAAGTATTCCATCACACTCTCAACTTCTGCCTTATTAGGGGCTTTGGGGAGTCAGGAGGTGAGCCACTTGCCACAGAATACCCAGCCTCTGACATACTCTTGTAGCTGTGGCATTTATGTGGCTGGTGCAGGTGAGTTTCTGGTCAATGGTAACCCCCAGAATGTTGATAGTGGAGAACTTGACAATGGTAAAGTCATTAATTGTCATGGGGAGGTGGTTAGACTCTCTTTTGTTGGAGAAGGTCATTGTTTGGCACTTGTGTGGCATGAATTATATTTGCCACTTTTGAGCCCAAGACTGGATGTTGTCCAAATCTTGCAGCATGCGGGCATGAACTATTTATCTGAGGAATTATGAATGGAGTTGAACACTGTGCACCCATTAGCAAACAGCCCACTTATGAACTTATGAAACTGCTGAAAATAGTTGGGCCTAGGAACTCCTGCAGTGCTGTCCTGGAACTGAGATGATTGGCCTCCAGCAACCACAACCATCTTCTTAGTGCCAAGTATGACTCCACCCACTGGAGAGTTCCCCCCACAAACTGAGCATGTGAGCAGGTTATTGGTGAGGAAGTGTAGCTTGATAGCAGTGTTGATGACTCAGTCCATCACTTTGTTGATGATTGGTAGTAGACTGATGGGGCAGTAATTGGCCAGGTTGAATTTGTGCTGCTTCTTGTGGACAATTTTCTACTTTATTGTAGGTATGCCAGTGTTGTAGCTGTATGAACAGCTTGGCCAGGGGCATGGCTAGTTCAAGAGCACATGTCTGCAGTACTACAGTCTTTGTTGTATCCAGTGCGCTCAGCCATTTCTTGAGGTCAATGGAGTGAATCGAATTGGCTGAAAACTGGCATCGGTAAATATGGGGACCACAGGAGGAAGCCGAGAAGGATGATCCACTCGTCACTTCTAGCTGAAGATGATTGAAATTGCTTCAGCCTTGTCTTTTACACTCAGAGTTTTGACCTGATCCATTGGTTGTGGGATTGTTTAGCTGACTATAGATTGTTGCTTCCACTGTTTAGCATGCATGTAGTCCTGTGTTGTAGCTTCACTAGGTTGGCATCTTATTTTCAGGTACGCTGCTCCCGACATGCCCTTCTACACGCCTCATTGAACCAAGGTTAGTCATGCCTTGTTGAACCAGGGTTGGTTACTTAGCTTGATGGTGATGGAGGAGTGAGGGATATGCCAGGCCAAATTGTGGTGGTACAAAATTCTGCTGCTGCCACATCAAGCAGCTCAAGTATTCCCAGATTTGAGTTGCAAGGTCTGTTCTTAATCTATCTTACTTAGCACAGTGATAGTGCCACACAAAATATGAAGGAGGATGTCCTCAATGTGATTTGCTCTCCACAAGGATTATGTGTTGGTCACTATGACCATTACTATCATGGACAGGTGCATCTGCGACAGGTAGCTGGGCAAGGACAAGGTTAAGTTGGTTATTCCCTCATGTTGATTCTCTCACCACCTGCCACAAGTCCAGTTTGGCAGTTATATCCTTCAGGACTCGGTCAGCACGGTCAGTGTTGGTACTACTGAGCCATTCCCCCATCCAGAGTACATTCTGTGCCCTCAATACTTCCTCTATGTGATGTTCAACATAGAGGAGTACTGATTCTTCAGCTCAGGGAGCGCAGTAGGTGAAAATTAGCAGGAGGTTTCCATGTCCATATTTGAATTGAAAACATGAGACATCATGGGGTCTTGGAGTTAATGTTGCGGACTCCCAGCGACACTCCCTCGGACACTCCCTCTCGACTGTATACCACTGTGCCCCCACCTCTTGAGTCTGTTCTGTCAGTGGGACAGGACATACCCTGGGATGGTAATGGAGGAGCTTGGTACATTGGCTGATTGGTATGATTCTAAATGGGCATGATCTGTGGATAGGCTAAATGGTCTTGTTCCTTGTTATTAAAGACCTTTTCATGGAGACAAGTTTTCTGTAACATTTTTTGTATATTGCCATAAAGCAGATGTTGAGCTCAGACACCAAGATCATTGTAGTTTAGTTCCTGAGCCAATAATGCAGTAATACTGATATGGGTGAACAACAGAGGGACAAGGTCTCCACTGCTTTCTAAAGATGGATAAACCAGCTTCACTTCCACCCTAACTGACCTCAGCCTTCAGAGCCAGATTTAAACTAATGCGAGTGCTGTCAAAGTCAATAACAAGCAAGAACTAGGCTGAACTCCAGGGACTTTTTGTTTGCTTTTTTGTGTTCTTGTAGAACAGAGAAATTTACTACTCCAGAGGAAATCCAAACCCCAGTTTAATCAAACCAAGCAAACTTGCATTTGCTCAGAGTTCCACTCTGAGCTTTCTTCGCCTTGTAGCTTGTTCAAGTTTCCTCACATAAGATTCTACATCATACTAACACTATCAGTGTTTCAGTCTCACACACAATTTATTTACAAAAGCTTATTTTCTTAATGTTAAAACATGTCACCACCATTTACTGTAGCAAGTTTTTTCTCCATATGCTTGTCTTCTGACATATTTCAACAGAGGGAAAATCAAAACAATCAAGATAATTCTTTAAATAAATACGAATTACATTCTTGTTTTACAGCACAGGTCTTTGGTGCCATCTGATGGCAGATATATAGAATAGCTATTTCACCTCCTTGACAGATTTAAAGAGGCACCACCTTTATCCAAAAATGCTCAGTAAACCTTTGTTTTGTTTAAAACTGTATGACAACACGAGTCTAGAGGACTAGCTATGGCAAATTTTGACTACGGTTATTAAAGACTTCAGGAGGACATAGGTAGGCTAGCAGGATGAGCAGATAGGTTGGAATTGCGGTTCAATGTCGAAAAATGTAAAGTAAGAAATTTTGGAAGTAAAAATAAAAGGAAGAAAATAGGCCTTAAATGAAGTAGAGAATCTAAGGGACCCTGATATTCAGACACACAGATTGTTAAAGATAGCAGTGCATGGAGATAACACTATAATGGAGAGGAATGGAGAAAACTGATTTTTCTTTAAATAAGAAATATGTAACTAGTAGGTGATCCAAACAGTGGATCTCGTCAGCAGCTAACGTTCACAGATGAGATGCTCAGCAGAAAGATGTTGAATCAAGGGAAACACTACAAGGAAACACAAAATTATAATTCCAACCTGCATCCAGTAATAACATTAAGTGCTTATGGGCCAAGTAAAAACATTTTTTGAAACAGGAAGAGTCCATGGGCTCAACAAGCCCATCCCTTTTTGATTGATCACAATTCCACCTGATCACCAAATTCTTCAGTCTCTTCTGTCAAGAAACATCTAATTGCCTGTTAAATCTAATTATACTATCTGTTTCAATGGTTTTTCCTTGTAATTATATCACAAATTTATTACCTCTGTGCAAAGAACATTCTGCCTGACATTTGTTCCTACTCCTAAATTTGTAATTTTAACTTCCAATTCAGAGCTTGTCCTACATTATCTTGCTAGAACAAATTCTTAACCCCAATGAGATCAGCTGCTCCTACTGTAACCGTAATTATTTAACCTGTTAACTACTGCCCTTGTGAGATTTTCAAACATTTGCCATGAATGCTGAAATCAGATAGTAATTTGTGCTGCGGACTCATGCGGCAGAAAACTGCAGCAAAACTTTGTACTTGTTTCACTTTGAGTCTAGAACAGTAGTCAGAGAGCATGGCCTCATTCAATGTTTGGGCCAAATTTGAAGCCAATTCTTCAAACTGGAAAAACTTCAGGATAAATACATCAAATATGCTTATTTATGAAGAACAGACTTGTTGGAGGCAATTTTAACCCACCCCGTTGTGTGGAAACGGGGTGACCATGCAGTTATATTACCTTGCCTGCCCTGCTAAGGTCATTAAAATTCTGGATGCACTGGCCGGCAGTCCTGGGGGTGAGAAAGTTGGCAGTCAGTGCTAGTACACCTCCCTCCAGGTGGCATGAGTGGCATTTCTGGCAGGTTTGCTGCCACCAACACCAAAGAGTATGTACCTCCTGAAGTCAATTTCCTCAAGGAGAGCTTGCAGGTCAGAATCTGTGAAATTATGACTTTTTCTTCTGTGTCTTTGTGCTTTGCTTAGCTATCTGTGCCAACTGCTCCTGTAGTAGACATTCTTACAACAGTAACCACACTTCAAAAGTACTTCAATGGCTGTAAAGTGCTTTGGGACATCCTGAGGTGGTGAATGACGATATAGAAATGCAAAGTCGTTATTTTTTTTCTTTCTTGATAAATGGTAGGAAAAGATTCATGAATCATGCAGTGAAGTTAGCTGACAGTCATGTGAGTGAGCCAAACATTGCTCCTTCCTTACCTGCTTGTCCCATCGTCTGCTGTTAAAGAACTGTCTTCTTAAAGACTAATTCCCATGCACTCCAGCAGATTACACCCATTTTACATGGAATTTAGGTCAGTTACTCCTCTAATGGATTGCAAATGAGCTGATGTAGGAATCTCTCACGTAAATACCTCTCTCAACCACCAACGGGTGCAAACCTTTCTCCATTGGCGTAAAAGCGGTGTAACTCACAGCGTGAAAATTCTAGACCAGTGTTTTCAGAAGAAGAGAAAATTGGAGAAATAAATCAATCATTTAATTAAATTTTACAAAGAGAAAGATGCATTGAGTCAGACCATTTCTAGATAAACACCACATTGTGCACTGGAACTGGATGGTTTGGAATCATCGTCAGATTCCCTGAAGTGATTTGGAGAGATATTGAAAGCTATGCAAGTCTGCACTGGTTTTAATGAAAGATTTAATCATGTTCCACTCATCACAACAGGATTGTAAATTGTTTTTTTTTCTTATCTCCAGTGATGTCTGGGATTTGCTTTACTACTATCCATCTACAGAATTATTGGTCATCTCAGAAACAGATGTTATAACAGGAATGTTAAAGCTGCCAGCTTTGCTTTTATTTTTAACATTGCTGAAATACTCATCTGGAGTCATACAGACCGGAGGGTCCCAGGTTCAAGCCCCAAATCCCGATTTTAACTCTGGGACAGTTTTCGACGGACGAGTTTTGGTTTCAGTTCAAAACTCATCCATTGCAGCCAAAAACAGAGTCAAGATATTGTAACTGCCGTGCCTCATTATAATCTCACCAACGGGTTTCCCCACTCAACTGGCTGACCTGACGGGAAACTCACCCACTTCCAAGGCACAATTTCTGGTAGGTCAGCCAGCAGCCTATTTAAAGCGGGAATGCACTTCTTAAAGCGAGTTTGCATTCCCTTGTGGCTTGTTTCATTTGCAAGATTCTGGAAGAAGAATCTCAGAAGTGAGTAGGAGGCAGACGCCAAGGTTCTCAGAAGCCTCTGGGAGATGCTTCTGGAAGAGCTGAGGGTGAGAAGGGGTCTCCTGTTCTCCAGCAGTTGCCAAACACAGTGTCTACCAGGTATGGCAAGAGATTTCAGAGGTTGTCAACTCCAGGAGTGTCACTCCAGGACCTGGATACGGTGCAGGAGGCACTTCAATTATCTCACTAGAGTAGCAAGGATGAGTGCTGCTCTTCATTTCCCCCCTCTCTCTAAAACACGTGGCAACAGTCCTTCACTCCCCCACCCCAGCACTCTCAACAATTCGCTTCCCTCCATCACTTCCTGCATCACCCAGCACAAGGGCACACCACACCACCTCTAATTCTCATTCCAAACACACTAATTTCTTCCTTGCTCCCTTTACACCAGCCACTAGCAGCATTTACACAATCAGCACTTCTCTCATGACCCTTCCTCACTTCACACTCTAGACGCTTCCCATTCAACACCTCCTCATCCTGCTTGCATCTTCTCCCTCTCAGCATATGCACTACCAGTACAAGCCCCAAACATCTGCACTCTCCTTTTCAGTAACCACTCACTAACTCTTACGCTGTCTTTCTGCAGGACAAAACGATGCACAATAATCATGACAGGAACAAGACCGGGGTATGGAGCTGGGGGCTTCCCTGACCAAAGTCTGTGACTGTTACTTGTACCCCTTCATTTCGCACTGGAATAAATGCACATCCAGCCAATCTGACTACCTCAAATTACATTGTGATGCAAGCCTTCTGCAACTCTGCAGCCTCCCAATGCCATCGTAACTCATCGCTTTTCTCTTTCTGCTAGGTCCTTCTCAAGAGCACGAGCCCCCCAAAGAAGACACCCCGGAGGAAGAAAATCCTTCTGAGGAGGTACCGTCACACGCTCCATCACTCCCAAGCACCAGCACAGACATCGGCACCATGGCTGGGTTAGAGAATGAGGTAAAGGGGGCAGCACGTGGTGATGCACCTAGTACTAGTGCGCAGAAACAGGTAGTGATGCCTGAGACAGCCCAGGATCAACTCGCAAAGAACTCTACCAGCTGTGCTGAGGAGGACAGAGATGACTCCTTTAGGTGCCCAGCAATGAGAAGAAAACTACTGGCCTCACACAAGCAGCTCTATGAGGTACTGGAAGTTCTGCCAGGGAGTTTTATCACCATGGCTGAAAGTATGGAGGAATCCACTTCTAGCCTGAGTGATGTCACCTTGCATGGATTCAGGACTCTGCAGTTTATCTAGGACAGTGTAGCCACCTCCAGGGATGCTGCAGCTGGGCCCTCACAATGGGTGTCCATGATCACATGCTTTTCAGATTTGATGGAAGTTTAAACGGCTGCCATACATACTCTAAGTTCAAACCTCTACTCTGCCCTGGAGAGTCAGATGTCAACCTTTGAGGGATTGGTGGAGCAAGTGGATAGCGGCTTTCAAGGTGTCACCTATCCTAAGCACAGGGAGCATCACCTCGGGGTCCTAGATTCAGTGCCAAAAGAGGTTTAATGACTTGACCAGGGCAGCAAGGGGGAGATGCAGGTCGTCCTAATTCCATTGTTATGTCACACATCTTTCCATATCAGTTTCTTCGTGCCTTACCCCTGAAACACACTGAACTGTTCACCCCACACAATCTGCATCCTTTTTCTATACTCACACCAGGCCTGGGCAGCAGCTCTCCTTCTCATTACAAACGCTCACCTGCCGCTCATACCCTCACAACAGTCGCAAACAGCAGTCTGGGTTCACCTGCTCACAATTGGAAGGCTTTTCACTATTGCTTGGACCTTTTCTCACTGCAGCCACTGCCCTGCACAAGAAGACCTTCCCATCCTTCTCCAAACTTGCTTCTTCTCCCTCTCGGCATTCTCTCTAGATGAAGCCTCACACAGCTGAACAGCACTTTACAACCATGAAATATTAATTTTCTACAACTCTTTTTGCAGAAGATAGCACACAACAAATGGGAAAGGACCTGAATTGGAGGGGGCGAGAGAGCTGCCTCCATCCACCCTCTCACTCAAATGGAGGAGGAAGCGATGCACATCTTGAGGGTTGGAAAATGAGAAGCATTGGAGATGGTAAGGCTTGCGCAGGTTCACAGTGGTGTGTCTATCTTTTTTCACTACACTCTATTTCCTCTCACTGTGCTATATGTAGGTTGTGTGGCACCTTGGAGCTGTCATCCACTGCTTCATTGGTCCAGAAATTCGGTTCGGAGGCTTCCCGCGGGTGCAAGCCTCCGACCTGCACTTACCTAGCGCGCCAGCCGTTGTGCTGTGGATACAATTCAGCCCCAAAACATAACTAAAACTTCAAATAATTTTTTTTTAATCACATTTTTAAAATAACTATAAATTACATAAAATAACTATTTGAAACAATAATTTAAATTTTTGAAAAAATCAATTACAGTTTCTAACGGGGCTAAAAATAAACTTACCTTTCTTTAAAGTATTTAAAAATAATAAACCTGTGGAAAAAATGTTTTAATTTTACTTAATTCACCACTTACCTTGTTAAAAGCAGGCCTTGCAATTGCTTTTTAGAAGCGTAGCTCCTGGAGACTTATCCTCCCGGAAAAACCTGGGAAAAAAATGGAAGTTACAGGCGTACGCGCTGCCTCTCCGGCGCACACGTTCGACCTGTGAACCCCTTCCTTTAAGGGAACAGAAGTTCCGGTTTCCCGCGCATGCACAAAACCAGCACTTTCGTTGGGCCTACGCGTGAGTACCCAGCGCGTACTCACCCGCGGGGAATCCGAAGTTCCGGCCCATTAATAACTTTTACTGCCATAGTATCCCATATCCATTCTTCCCTTCTTTTTGTTTATTCGTTCATGGGATGTGGGTGTCACTGGCAAGGCCAGCAATTATTACCAATCCCTAGTTGCCCTTGAGAAGGTGGTGCTGAGCCGCCTTCTTGAACCGCTGCAGTCCGTGTGGTGAAGGTACTCCCACAGTGCTGTTAGGGAGGGAGTTCTAGGATTTTAACCCAGCGACGATGAAGGAACGACGATATAATTCCAAGTCAGGATGATGTGTGACTTGGAGGGGAACTTGGAGGTGGTGGTGTTGCCATGCGCCTGCTGCCCTTGTCCTTCTAGGTGGTAGAGGTCGCGGGTTTGGGAGGTGCTGCCGAAGAAGCCTTGGCGAGTTGCTGCAGTGCGTCTTGTAGATGGTACACACTGCAGCCACGGTACGCCAGTGGTAGAGGGAATGAATGTTTAAGGTGGTGGATGGGGTGCCAATCAAGCGGGCTGCTATGTCTTGGATGGTGTCGAGCTTCTTGAGTGTTGTTGGAGCTGACTCATCCAGGCAAGTGGAGAGTATCCCATCATACTCCTGACATGTGCCTTGTAGATGGTGGAAAGGCTTTGGGGAGTCAGGAGGTGAGACACTCGCCGCAGAATACCCAGCCTCTGACCTGCTCTTGTTGCCACAGTACTTATGTGGCTGATCCAATTAAGTTTCTGGTCAATGGTGACCCCCAGGATATTGATGGTGGGGGATTCGGCGATGGTAATGCCATTGAATGTCAAGGGGCGGTGGTTGATGCTCGCTTTTTAGAGATAATCATTGCCTGGCACTTATGTGGCACAAATGTTACCTGCCACTTATCAGCCCAAGCCTGAATGTCATCCAGGTCTTGCTGCATGCAGGCATGGACTGCTTCATTATCTGAGGAGCTGCGAATGGCACTGAACACTGTGCAGTCATCAGCGAACATCCCCATTTCTGACCTTATAATGGGATGAATGTCATCGATGAAGCAGCTGAAGATGGCTGGGCCTATGACACTGCCCCGAGGAACTCCTGCAGTAATGTCCTGGGGCTATGATGATTGGCCACAACCATCTTCCTTTGTGCTAGATATGGCTCCAGCCAGTGGAGAGTTTTCTCCCCGATTCCCATTGACTTCAGTTTTACTAGGGCTCCTTGATGCCACACTTGGTCAAATGCTGCCTTGATGTCAAGGGCAGTCACTTTCACCTCACCTCTGGAATTCAGCTCTTTTGTCCATGTTTGGACCAAGGCTGTAATGAGGACTGGAGCCGAGTGGTCCTGGCAGAACCCAAATTGGGCATCAGTGAGCAGGTTATTGGTGAGTAAGTGCTGCTTGATAGCACTGTCGATGACACCTTCCATCACTTTGCTGATGATTGAGAGTAGACTGATGGGGCGGTAATTGGCCAGATTGGATTTGTCCTGCTTTTTGTGAAAAGGACATACCTGGGCAGTTTTCCACATTGTCGGATAGATGTTAGTGTTATAGCTGTACTTGAACAGCTTGGCTAGAGGCGTGACTAGCTCAGAAGCACAAGTCTTCAGCACGATAGCCGGCATGTTGTCGGGGCCCATAGCCTTTGCTGTATCAGTCGTTTCTTGATATCACGTGGAGTGAATCAAATTGATTGAAGACTGGCTTCAGTGGTGGTGACGTCCTCAGGAGTAGGCCAATATGGATCATCCACTTGGCACTTCTGGCTGAAGGTGGTTGCAAATGCTTCAGCTTTGTCTTTTGCACTCACGTGCTGGGCTCCACCATCATTGAGGATGGGTTTATTCATGAAGCCTCCTCCTCCTGTTAGTTGTTTAATGGTCCACCACCATTCACGACTGGATGTGGCAGGACTGCAGAGCTTTGATTTGATCCGTTGATTGTGGGATGGCTTAGCTCTGTCTATAGCATGCTGCTTCCGCTTTTTAGCATGCATGTAGTCCTGTGTTGCAGCTTCCCCAGGTTGGCACCGCATTTTTAGGTACGGCTGGTGTTGCTCCTGGCATGCACTTCTTCACTTCTTATTGAACCAGGATTGGTCCCCTGGCTTAATGGCAATGGTCGAGTGAGGGATATGCTGGGCCATGAAGTTACAGATTGTGGTGGAATACAATTCTGCTGCTGTTGATGGCCCACAGCGCCTCATGGATTTGAGCTGCTAGATCTGTTCTGAATCTATCCCATTTAGCACGGTGGTAGTGCCGCACAACACAATGGAGGGTGTCCTCAGTGTGAAGACGGGATTTCATCTCCACAAAGACTGTGCGGTGGTCACTGCTACCAATGCTGTCATGGACAGATGCATCTGCGACAGGTAGATTGGTGAGGACGAGGTCAAGTAGGTTTTTCCTTCGTGTTGGTTCTCTCACCACCTGTCTCAGCCCAGACTGGCAGCTATGTCTTTAGCTTCCAAAAGCTCTTAGAATAATTTGTCCGTGACTACACAAACCACTCTGGGTACAGGTATATTGTGTAAGTAAAATAGGTTTATTAAGCATTAAACATCCAGTACAAAGAGGTAATACTTACAAGGAGATAGTTACAGTCTTGTTCGTTTGAGCCTCGGCGTTCCTTCTGAGTGACTGTGGCGCGGTCTCTTTATTCTCTTGCTGTTTTCTGTTGACTGAAGCTCTTTCAACTCTGATTCATGGTTTGTGCTGCCTTCAGTGTTCAATATCTGTATCTTTATACACTTTCCCTTCCTTTGCCTATGTGACACCTGGTACATGTTTTATGACCTTGTTGATCCCACTAGGTCTCGCTTTGTGCATATCAAAGTGCCCTTTATCTTTAGATGTTCTTTTTCCAAAGACCATTTCCCAAGATGTTGTCTAAACAGTCTGTCCATTTTATAGTGGTGTCACTGAGGGGGTGCCTTCAATTTCTCTCTCTCTTCTCTTCTCTTATCTCTTATCCATCACATTACTGAATACCACGTTCCTGACAGTCTCCATAAACTTAGCATTACATTCCATTACTTCAGTAATTGAAAACACAGCAGTTTCAGTCAGGTTGGCATAATTTCCCATCCTGCTTTTCTCTCAGCCATTCGCCATTTTATATAGGTTTTTAGGCTTTTAACATACAATTTCACATATTATAGTTGTACAAAAATGTTTACTAAATCATACAGATACACCTTATCCTACATGTCCTTCAGGACTCAGCCAGCTTGGTCAGTAGTGATGCTACCGAGCTACTCTTGGTGATGGACATTGAAGTCCCCCACCCAGAGTACATTCTGTGCTCTTGCTACCCTTGGTGCTTCTTCCAAGTGGTATTCAACATGGAGGAGTACTGATTCATCAGCTGAGGGAGGGCGGTAGGTGGTAATCAGCAGGAGGTTTCCTTGCTCATGCTTGACCTGAAGCCATGGAGTCAATGTTGAGGACTCATAGAAACAGAAAAATAGAAGCAGGAGTAGGCCATTTGGCCCTTCGAGCCTGCTCCGCCATTCAATACGATCATGGCTGATCCTCTATCTCAATACCATATTCCCGCTCTCTCCCCATACCCCTTGATGACTTTTGTGTCTAGAAATCCATCTATCTCCTTCTTAAATATATTCAGTGACTTGGCCTCCACAGCCTTCTGGGGTTGGAGAATTCCACAGGTTCACCACCCTCTGAGTGAAGACATTTCACCTCATCTCAGTCCTAAATGTCCTACCCTGTATCCTGAGATGGCGACCCCTCATTCTAGACTCCCCCTCCAGCCAGGGGAAACATCCTCTCTGCATCCAGTCTGTCTAGCCCGGTCAGAATTTTATACGTTTCAATGAGATCCCCTCTCATTCTTCTAAACTCTAGTGAATACAGGCCTAGTCGACCCAATGTCTCCTTATATGACAGTCCTGCCATCCCAGGAATCAGTCTGGTGAACCTTCGCTGCACTCCCTCTATATCCTTTCTTAGGTAAGGAGACCAAAACTGCACACAGTACTCCAGGTGTGGTCTCACCAAGGCCCTGTACAACTGTAGTAAGACATCCTTGCTCCTGTACTCAAATCCTCTTGCAATGAAGGCCAACATACCATTTGCCTTCCTAACTGCTTGCTGCACCTGCATGTTTGCTTTCAGTGACTGGTGTACAAGGACACCTAGGTCCCTTTGTACATCAGCATTTCCCAATCTAGCACCATTTAAATAATACTCTACCTTCCTGTTTTTCCTACCGAAGTGGATAACTTCACATTTACCCACGTTATACTGCATCTGCCATGTATTTGCCCTGAAGCCTTGAAGCCTCTTTCCATCCTCCTCACAACTCACAATCCCACCTAGTTTTGTGTTGTCAGCAAAATTGGAAATATTACATTTGGTTCCCTCATCCAAATCATTGATATATATTGTGAATAGCTGGGGCCCAAGCACTGATCCCTGCGGTACCCCACTAGTCACCGCCTGCCACCCCGAAAAAGACCCATTTATTCCTACTCTCTGTTTCCTGTCTGTTAACCAATTTTCAATCCTTGCCAGTATATTACCTCCAATCCCATGTGCTTTAATTTTGCACACTAACCTCTTATGTGGGACTTTATCAAAGGCCTTCTGAAAATCCAAGTACACCACATCCACTGGTTCTCCATTATCTATTCTACCAGTTACATCCTCAAAAAACTCCAGTAGGTTTGTCAAACACGATTTCCCTTTCATAAATCCATGTTGACTTTGTCTAATCCCATTGATATTTTCTAGGTGTCCTGTTATCACATCCTTTATAATAGACTCTAGCATTTTCCCTACTACTGATGTTAGGCTAACCAGTCTGTAGTTCCCGGTTTTCTCTCCCCCTCCATTTTAAATAGTGGGGTTACATTTGCCACCCTCCAATCTGCTGGAACTGTTCCATAATCTATAGAATTTTGGAAGATGACAACCAATGCATCCACTATTTCCATGGCTACCTCTTTTAGTACTCTGGGATGCAGATTATCAGGCCCTGGGGATTTATCGGCTTTCAGTCCCATTAATTTCTCCAGCACTAATTTTTTACTAATACTAATTTCCTTTAATTCCTCCTTCTCACTAGACCCTTGGTTCCCTCGCATTTCTGGAAAGTTATTTGTGTCCTCTTCCATGAAGACAGAACCAAAGTATTTGTTTAATTGCCCAGCCATTTCCTTGTTCCCCATTTTAAATTCTCCCGTTTCTGACTGTAAGAGACCTACATTTGTTTTCACTAATCTTTTTCTTTTTACATACTTGTAGAAGCTTTTACAGTCCACTTTTATGTTCCTTGCAAGTTTCTTCTCATACTCTATTTTTCCCCTCTTGATCAATTTCTTGGTCCTTTTTTGCTGAACTCTAAACTGCTCCCAATCCTCAGGCTTGCTACTTTTTCTGGCAACTTTATATGACTCCTCTTTGGATCTAATACTATCCTTAATTTCTTTTGTTAGCCATGGTTGGGCCACTTTTCCTTTTGTGTTTTTGCGCCAGAAAGGAAAGTATAATTGTTGCAATTCATGCATTCGTTCCTTAAATGTTAGCCATTGCCTATCCACCGTCATGCCTTTTAATGAAGCTCCCCAATCTATCATAGCCAACTCACTCCTCATACCAGACTCCCAAGGCTTCTCCTTCCCGATTGTATACCACTGTGCCACCACCCCTGGTGGGCCTGTCCTGCCGGTGTCCTGGCTGAAAGGTATGATTCTGTGAGTACGACTATTTCAGGCTGTTGCTTGACTAGTCTGTGGGACAGCTCTCCCAATTTTGGCACAAGTCCCCAGATGTTGGTGAGGAGGACTTTGCAGGATCGACTGGGCTGGGTGTCCCGTTGTCATGTTCATAGCCGATGCCGAGGTCAATGCCGGGTGATCCATCCAGTTTTATTCTTGTTGTTTTTCGTAGCGGTTTTTTACAATTGACTGGCTTGCTAGGCCATTTCAGAGGGCAGTTAGGAGTCAACCACATTGCTGTGGGTCTGGAGTCACATATAGGCCAGACCAGGTAAGGATGGCAGATTTCCTTCCCTAAAGGATATTAGTGAACCAGATGGGTTTTTACGACAATCCGATAGTTTCATGGTCACCATTATTGATACTAGCTTTTTATTCCAGATTTATTTAATTGAATTTAAATTCCCCAGCTGCCGTGGTGGGATTTGAACTCACGTCTCCAGATCATTAGTCCAGGCCTCTGGATTACTTGTCCAGTAACATAACCACTATGCTACTGTTCTCTAGGTTCTCCTCATCCTTCGGAGCTACAGCAGAAAGCTTGGAGGGGGCGAATGCTCCTGAAGAAGCACTGTCACTCACTCTATCTCTTCCAAGCATCAGTGCAGAGATCGCTGTCCCAGTTAGGATAGTTAGTGAGCTGAAAGTGGATGCACAATGGAATTCGGACAGCACTAGTGAGCAGGGGTTATGGAAAGGGATGCCCAGGGCATGGCTTGCCAGTGAGCAACCCTGGGTCCTAATTCTGCTGCAGAGGTTCGAGATGCAGAACTTAGACACTCAGCCTACAAAAGGAGACTCCCTTGACATACATCAGTAGTTGTTGAGGGTATTGGACTGCCTGCCTAGGAGTTATTGCAACATTTAAGAGATTCTGGAGGAGTTCCATTCCAACATGTGCGACATTCTGGCCAGTAGCATCAGCAGTCTGCAATCTACCATGGAGTGTGTAGTCACCTCTATGGATGCTGCATTCAGGACCTAGGCACAGGATTCTGTTTCACCAGCTCTGGCAGCTCTGACTGATGCCATTCAGGTTGTGGACCTCTCAGTATCCACTGGCTTCAAAAGGCTAGTGGAACATATTGTAGAAAATATATGGGGTGTTTTTGGTGTAATGGGGTTATTGTCTCTGACCAGTCAGAAGTATCTGAGCTGCTCCAGAGCCCCGTGCAGTTTCGAATCGCTCCCCTTTTCTGGTTCTGACCGCCGGACTTATTTCAGCAGCGATATAGACAAAACGAGACTCGTGGTTGGTGTGGTGTATGTGCCTTTAAGAGCCCCCTGTGTACTGTAATGCCGGTAATGGCCACTCGGGCTATATAAGCCTGTATATTGTCTTGTATCTGTTAGTTCACCTCCAGACTTTGTCCAGTAAACACCTGTAAACCAGCTCCTGCATTCTGTGTCTTCATTAACACACGGATACAACAGTGGCGACGAGGATGGGATACGGACTTACCTGCAATTCAGCAGCACCTCAAGGAGATCGATTCCTCAGACGAAGGAAGAAGAAAAAACGAAAAAAAAACTGTGGTTTCACCAGCTAGCCAGGCTGGTGGCAGGTACTGCAATAATCCTTCCTGGGCGGCGGCTGGGGCTCGATCGGCTGGCTCTACAGCGGGGCCAAGCAGTGAAGGCGCAGGCAAACAAATACGAAGGGTGGAGCACTCGGGAGACGGCCAGCTCTGCAAAGCAGGTCAGCGTTTGGACCACGCAGAGGGCGGGGAAAGTCCCAGAGAGTCCGGCGGCAACAAGTCTCCGACTTTTAAAAATATTTGTATAAATAAAAACCGCGGAGAACAGCGTTGTCAGCAGCAATAGTGGCGGGAAAGCGCGGGAGGCACCATTTTTTTTTCAGCAAGGAAGAAAGGAAAGCGCGGGAGGCGCCATTTGTTTTAGTATGCCTAAGACTGGCAACATTACTACTTTCGATAGTAATGTAAAGGATTGGGCCACATATGTGGAAAGAGTGGAAGTATATTGCACAGCGAATGAAATAAAGGATGATAAAAAGGCATCGGTACTTCTAAATCTAATGGGCGCAAGGACATACAGGCTGTTACGAAACTTAATCACTCCAGCCAAACCGATGGACAAGAATTTTAAGGAGATTGTTGATACCCTACACTGCCAATTCGGGGCAGGACTGGCAGATTCTCTACGAGATAAATTCGTCTGCGGTCTCCTAAGTGAAGGAACACAAAAAAGGCTACTTTCTGAGAAAGATTTGACACTGGACAAGGCTTTCACTGTAGCTGTATCATACAAAGCAGCAGCAAGAGGAGCTGCAGAGATACAGCAAAAGCCACAGGACTTCGACACCCATGAAATGACACGGGGTTTCGATAGATGCTATCGCTGCGGCAGATCCACCCATGACCAGAGGGACTGCTGGTTCAAGGACAAAGCATGCAGGCAATGCGGAAAGATGGGACACATTACACGTGTATGCCGATCTGGAAACAAAAAATCCACTGACAGAAAAAAAATCAATAAGGAAAAGTACAGAAAGGTACAAATGATGACGGACAGTAGCTCCGAAGACCAGAAGAGCGATAGCGACTCCGGAAACAAGAGACTAAGCTCTCTCAAATTACATAATGTAATTGCCAAAGAAGATTACCAGACCATTTGGGTTACCCTCACGATAGCGGGGTCCCCAGTTAAAATGGAGCTAGATACAGGATCAGCTCTGACCGTCATAAGTAGATGGGATTATGAGCGGCTATTTCCGCATATACCTTTGAAAGACACATCCATTATCTTGAAAACATATACGGGGCAGAAAGTATACCCCAAAGGGAAAATAAAGGTGCCTGTTGTATACAACGGCAAGGAAATACAGAAGTTGTATTTATACGTTCTGCAAGATGGTGGTCCACCGCTGTTGGGACGTGAATGGATCAGGAAGATACGTTTGGACTGGCACTCCATTCAGGCACTGACAGTGACCAGTAAGAAAAAAAATGATGATGACATCATACCTGAACGATTAAAAGAAATCTTGGCCAACGCCAAAGAAGTGTTCCAACAGGAACTAGGAACCTTGAAAGGCGTCACCGCCTCAATAAAGGTGGAAGATGCGGCAATTCCCAAGTTTTTTAAGGCAAGGCCGGTGCCATACGCAATTCGTCCAGCAATCAAGGCAGAGCTGGAGAATTTGGAAAAGACAGGCGTGTTATCCAAGATAGATTGGAGCGAGTGGGCAACACCCATCGTCCCGGTCATGAAGAAAATGTTAAATAATGATAAATCTGAAGAACAGAGAAAAATTCGCATCTGTGGGGACTTCAAGGAGACTGTAAACCCAGTCCTTCACACGGTACAGTATCCTCTTTTGAGGATAGAAGATATTTTCGCCTCACTATCCGGAGGGAAACGTTTCACAAAAATTGGCTTGGCACAGGCATATCTGCAGATGGAGGTTGAGGAGGCCTCTAAAAAGTATCTCACAATAAACACACACAAAGGCCTGTACCAGTACAATTGACTGGTTTTCGGAATAGCATCAGCTCCAGCTATCTGGCAAAGAGCTATGGAACAAGTCCTGCAAGGGATTCCTGGGACTCAATGCTACCTAGACGACATCCTTGTAACAGGAGAAAACGACAACGAACACCTTGCCAATTTGGAGAAGGTGCTCACTAGGCTGAGAGAACGGGGCCTACGAGCAAACCGCCCCAAGTGCGAATTTTTCGAGAAACAAGTATCATATTGTGGCCACATAATTAATGAAGAAGGGTTGCATAAGTCCCCTGAGAAAATTGAAGCGGTCATAAAAGCACCAGCACCTGAAAATGTCTCAAAATTAAGGTCGTTCCTGGGATTGATAAATTACTACCATAAATTTTTACCGAACTTGTCAACTGTTCTGCACCCTCTTAACGAACTGCTACAAACGGGAGTAATTTGGGAATGGAGCGAGGACTGTAAACGTGCCTTCCATAAATGTAAAGGCTTGATGACGTCCAAGGAAGTTTTGGCTCATTACAACCCATCACTGCCAATCAGACTGGCGTGCGTTACATCCCCTTACGGCGTAGGAGCGGTATTATCACATAGATTCCCTGATGGCTCAGAATGGCCGATAGCTTTTGCGTCATGCTCATTGAACTCAGCTGAGCGTAACTATGCCCAGATCGACAGGGAAGCACTCAGCCTGGTATGGGGAGTGAAGAAATTCAACCATTATCTACACGGACAAAAATTTACCTTGTTGACTGACCATCAACCCCTCGTCTCCATATTCAACCCTAAAAAGGGTGTTCCCATTATGACAGCGCAAAGGCTACAGAGGTGGTCCTTTTTCCTAGGGGCACACCAATATGACATAGAATACAAAGGATCAAAACAGCATGGGAATGCTGATGGTTTATCGTGCCTACCATTGCCAATGGTAGAAGAAGCACTTACAGTAGACCCAGTGGAGATGTTCCACTCAACCATAGTGGAATGTCTACCAGTAACAAATTCTGCCATTGAAAAGGAAACGAGAAATGACCCGACACTCTCACGAGTCTACGATTTAACGGTGAAGGGATGGCCAGCACATGGCGAACCACTGTTGCCAGCATTCTCGCAAAGAAGAGAACAGCTGTCAGTGTGCCGAGGAACCTTGATGTGTGGATCCAGAGTGGTGATTCCACCCAAACTCCAGGATAAAGTGCTAAAGGAGCTTCACGAGGGGCATCTGGGTGGAGTGAAAATGAAGAACCTAGCCAGAGCGTTTGTGTGGTGGCCAGGTATCGATGGAGACATCGAAGAAATGACCAAGAGCTGCCTAGGATGCCAGAAGGTCCAAAACGCCCCACCACAAGCCCCTCTACATCCATGGGAGTGGCCCTCATCTCCATGGCAAAGGGTACACATCGACTTTGCTGGTCCATTTATGGACTCAATGTTCTTAATCGCGGTTGATGCGCACTCCAAGTGGCCGGAGGTAATAAAGATGTCCTCCACCACCACGGAAAAAACCATCACAGTATTAAGGACCATATTTGCCAGGAATGGGCTGCCTGAACAGATCTGTTCTGATAATGGACCGCAATTTGTGTCCGAAGAATTCAGGAAGTTCTTAAAAAACAATGGGGTTAAGCACTGCACGTCCGCCCCATACCATCCCGCCACCAATGGATTGGCTGAAAGGTTTGTCCAGACCTTCAAGAAGGCCATAAAGGCCATGGGTAATGAAGACATAAAACTTCAGCATAAGGTAGATAACTTCTTGTTTGCATACAGGAATGTAACACATGTGGTTACAAACCAAACTCCCGCCATGATGTTCTTCAATAGAAGCCTAAGATGCCGGCTGGATTTGATCGAGCCATACATCAGAAGGGACGTGGAGAACCGGCAATTTCAAGGCATGAATGAAAGGCCAACAAAACCTTCCAGATAGGTCAACAAGTTTTGGCCCGGGACTACCGTACCGAGAAATGGCAGCCTGGAACTATTTGCACACGGCTAGGACCGCTGATGTATACCCTGGACATTGGAGAAAGCATAATAAGGTGCCATGCTGACCAGATCATCGAGTCATCTGAAAAGGGACAACCTACACCACAACTCTATACGCCTAATGATGAAGTAGAGATACCTACAGTATCTACCTCCGATCCGGTGATACTGGAACCAGATGAACCCGACACTGGCATTCAAGCCGAATCAGCCTTGCCAAAAGAACCTACTACACCACCAGAAACTACTACACCACCGAGGCGTTATCTGGACCAAGTCAGGAAGCCTCCAGAGAGACTGACTTATAATTGATTAACTGCAGCAATGTGTAGATTATTGTTCTTGTAACATGTTAATTAATGATTACTTAAAATATTATGTACTGGTTGCCTAAAAGGGGAGGAATTGTGGTGTATGTGCCTTTAAGAGGCCCCTGTGTACTGTAATGCCGGTAATGGCCACTCGGGCTATATAAACCTGTATATTGTCTTGTATCTGTTAGTTCACCTCCAGACTTTGTCCAGTAAACACCTGTAAACCAGCTCCTGCATTCCGTGTCTTCATTAACACACGGATACAACAGTTGGGTGCAAAGAAGACCAGTATTTATTGAAATAAAGAATAAATTGCTGTACAGTGAAAATAATAGTGAATACAGCACACCTATACTTAATACAGCACACCTTTGCTTAATACATTGAGTCCCATGGCTTCCAATATCTCATTCTTCAGATCCTCATAATCCTTCTGCCCCCTTTTGCACTCACCAGATCTCCTGAAAGCTCGGAGCTGTGGGTGGCGGTCGTGGGACCTCTGATTCCCTGACCAACCTTGTTCTGGGTGTTGCCGGTGGGCCGGTTCTATTTGGGTTGCCGGTAAAGTCCGACTGACCTGTCTTCAGGCTGATAAGACATATCATCCCCTTTGCCCTCTTTAAAGCCATATTCAAGCTTTCTATCTCTTCCCTACAGAGGCCATGATCTGCTTCCTCAAACCCTTGGTCGCAGGCCAGCTTATACGCTGCCTTTACCTCCCTAACCTTTTCCTTCTGCTCTTTTACTTCTTGTATGAGGCGGGCATTCTCCTCCTGCACCCTCATCTCATTGCTCTTAGCCTCTGCAACTAGGCACTTCAGGTACTCTAATTCGTACCCCGTGTGGCTTTTGCCCTCGCTAAGCTGGTCCACCATGCGCTCTATCTTGGCCTGGTATTCTTCAATCTCCATTTCCCTATCCCAACTCTCTGCTCTAACTTCCCTAAGCTTGCGGGAACCTAACCACAAACAGATCAGTGGGATAAAAAGAAAATCAATAACGGCTGCTCTCTTCAGACCCAGACCACCGTCTGCTACATCGCATACTGTTGCCGACGGTTCTGCCACGGTCGCCATTTTGTAGAAAATATATGGGGTGTTTTTGGTGTAATGCGGTTATTGTCTCTGGCCAGTCAGAAGTATCTGAGCTGCTCCAGAGCCCCGTGCAGTTTCGAATTGCTCCCCTTTTCTGGTTCTGACCGCCAGACTTATTTCAGTAGCGATGTAGACAAAACGAGACTCGTGGTTGGGTGCAAAGAAGACCAGTATTTATTGAAATAAAGTATAAATTGCTGTACAGTGAAAATAATAGTGAATACAGCACACCTATACTTAATACAGCACACCTTTGCTTAATACAGCACACCTTTTCTTAATACAGCGTACTTTTGCTTAATGGGAGGAGAAATGGACACATCGAGGGAAAATGGACTAAAATTACTATTTAACAAAATTCCCCTTTAATACCACCCCTTATACCTATCTAGGTTGCCTTGTAATGGGCCAGAAAGTTTTATGCTCACCAGTAAACGCCTGCTCCGTGCCCCTGCGGTCTGTCTTAGATTCTTCACCGCCCCGAAGTAGAGATACCCCAGTAATTCAAAAGTAACTGCTGGTATTCCACTTCTTTGGGCGGGCTGTTGAGCTGTTCCTCTTGTGGGCAGGGCATCGAAAGCAAGGCGGCAGAGAGAGAGAGAATGGCTTCCTGAGGGTCTATCTTTATACCCCATTGGGAGCCGTTGTCTTTGTGCCCAAATCTGGATGTGTCTGGGCTATACAAAAGGGACCGAACTGTCCACATTGACTGTAATGGGTTTGAATGTGTTACCCATTCATTTTAACTGGTTTGCGACCAGTTTGAAATGTCCCACTGAATCCTTAAGTGTTCAGTCAACAGCACTCAAGTGGTTTGTAAACAATCCATTGTCCTGCGGTCACCGCCCAAGCGCAACTGATTGACAGCTTTAAGTACTTAAGCCCTTGAGTCAACATTGTAGAGGGCCTATAAACAAACAACCCTTTGTCCTGTGAGTGAAACTTCCTAAACTGCAGTTGATTGACAGTTTCAAGTACTTCAACATATTCACACAGGCTGGTGTTTTCAAATCCTTTTGTCAGCCAGCGACGGGAGATATTCTGGCAGGCTGTCTTTGTCTTCTGCCACGAGGCCTGACAGCCATTTTGATACCCTGGGTTTTTAAGGTATATTCCACCCAGGTTTTCTTTAATCAAAAACTAATCTTCGGGGGCTGTAGAAATTTTCCGAAATTCTTGCGAACCTTACAATATTGATATGGGATTCCAAAGTATCTCTGATCTCCTACCTCTGCTCGCCCACAGATTACTAGGAGTGAGTCTTGCAGGCCCATGGGAATGGCACATGCTTCCCTCTCGCAGGATGAAAGCATGTTTGCTCCTGCACCACAGTCAACTAGTGTCTGCCCTGGTTCATGAAATGCAGCTGGGCCATACTGCTCCAGCACCAGCCAAGGCATTGCAGTCTTCAGCGGCCCCACAAGGCCCTGGGCTGCTAAGAGGTACTCGACCACAAGCATCTCACGGACCCTCATCCAAGCATCAGCAGACTTCCATCGCCCTTGCTGAAGACACTGGGGCACTTCGTGGAAGCAGTCAATAGTAAGAAAACATTTAAGAAGAGCATTATGGGGTCGCAGTAGGATAAAATTATTCTGTAATACTAACCTGTGAATACATTAACAATTATAATGGCTCAATGGTGCAAGCTTATCTGTTCAATGGTTTATAATGAGGCAATCTGCCATCAATGGCAGGTGCCATCTACGCAAATGATGGTCAGAGTCTGGGGGTATGGGGTTTCTTGCAATCTGGATTGGTGTTGAAGGAATGTACTGCAGGGGCGATGTGAAGGAGTTGGTTTTAATTGTTCTTTTACTGGAAGTGCTGGTCTATGAGATGCTGTCTAATTGCCTTGGCTGCAACGCTAGGTTATGCAGGAGGCAGAAGACAGCAATGATGTGTGAAACGCGATGGGCTCGGTATTGAAGGAATCCCCTAGCTTTATCTGGGCACCTGAATTGCTGCTTATGCATACCAATGGCCTGCTGTATTACTGCCCTGGTGCTTCCATGGCTATCCACCTCTCAGCTAGGGTTCATGGGTGACATCAGCCATGGAAATAACAGGTAGGCCTTGTCCCCTAATAGCCATCCTTGGACCTGCTGCTCTTGGTCAAAAAGTGCAGGGATGTTGGACTGATGCAGGATGAATGCATCATGACGGCTACTAGGGTACTGTGAACACAATTGCATAATTTATAGATGCCGGCTGCTCAATGAGAGCATGGTACCCCTTCCTGTTCATTAAAGGTACTGGCTCATGTGGTAGTGCCTTAATCACCATGTGAGTGCAGTCAATAGCAGGCTGGACTTGTGGGAACCCAGCAATTGCTGCAAACCCCACTACCCTGTTGTATTGATTGGCGGCATCTATGGGAGACTTGATGTACTGGTTTGCCTCAGTGAACAGAGCATCCATCACTTGTTTTATGCAGGTATGTGCAAACAACTGGCTAACATGTGCCATGTTCCCCGCTGCAGCCTGGAAAGGTCCTGAAGCAAAAAAGCTGAGGGCAACCGTTACTTTGACTGCCACTGGCAGAGAGTGACCAGATGGCACAGAAGTCTGCAGGTTCTCCTGCAGGAGGCTGTACAAGTCTATCCCTGCCTGCCAGGAGAACCTGAGCCCCTGTACACATTGCTCCTCGGTGAGCTCCTGGTAACTGATTCAGGGTCTATAATCTCTATGCGGAGGGCACAGTGTTTAGTGCAATTCCCTTCAATGTGGTGCTCTGATAGCACCTGCTGCAACTCCAGCATGTTCTCCTTGCTGCTGCCCACAATTGGGTCACTCCCATGGCTCCTCTCCTCACTCACCCTCCCTAAAAGGCAAAGAATAAATTCTGGCAAAAATGTTCAAATAGCCTGTCTGTTATATTCAGTACTGAAGTCGCAGAAGGTTCTCAACTAAGACTTTCAGACAAAGTACTCACAATTTTTTTCTGCAGGTGCTGGCCCCTTTAACTGAGCTCTTAATTGCCGATTCTGGTCTTTACTGCCAAGGATTACTGGCGGGCACACCCCCACCCCCACCACTCAATGCTACTGTCATTTTAGGTAACTAAAACAGCATTGGGGTCCTATTTGTGTCATACAATCCAAATCTGAATACGTTATTGAGCCTACAATTGTGTTTAGGTGGCTGCTCAGGCCACCTAAGGCGAGGACTCAGTGATAATAGTGCTAGCTGTACCGGTAACCAAGGAGCAATGTGTACCGGGCCTGCAGGGACATCCTCGTCCCTACTGATGGTTGGAAGAGGCCAGCTGCCCAGATGAAAAATGCATGACTGGAGATTGCAACAGTGAGCAGCTGGAGTGTTGTTGGTAGGACATGGATCTAGTGTCGGAAACCCTTTAACGGCCTTATGAGGTCAGGAAAGGTGAGTACAATGCCACATTGCCCTACATCCTGATGTGCATGTCACCCCAACCCCCTCACTTTGCCTTCCCAAGTCTACTCCTGCACATCACTCCTCACTCCAACCTACCTTGCAGATGCGCCCATCCCTCACTGTCTATGCCCTTACTCGCATCCCCATCTGACCACCCACCACTGACACACACCCTCATCTTAATGCAATGTAATGCCTCTCCCCCATAGTCACTCTCAACAGATGTTGCCCATCCATCCCTTCCACTCATTCCATGACTCTCATTCAAAGGACTCTTGTTTCCCTCCTTGCAGAAGAGAGCGCAGAACACCCGGGAGAGGCAGCAAACCGCTGGTGGCCCTCCATTCACGACACCACTGACTTCAGCAGAGGAAGAGGCCCTGGAGCTGAGCCGCGTTGCGGAGCTGCTGGCAGTGGGAGATGGAGTGAGGGGGACCTCCCAGCTACCTGGTGACAGAATTAAATATCATACAGCCACACTGTATACAAGAGTCACTCATGTTGACTTGAAGTCAGCAGCCAGTGAAATATGATCATGTGCATAATGGTTAGTTAAAACATAACAGTTCTAATTCATGTCTTTACACTCCAACGGACCCTTCAACAACAACAACAACTTTATATTTATATAGTGCCTTTAATGTAATAAAACGACCCAAGGTGCTTCACAGGAGTGTTTTAAAAAAAATTGACACTGAGCCATATAAGGAGATATTAGGGCAGATGACCAAAAGCTTGGTCGAAGAGGTAGGTTTTAAGGAGTGTCTTAAAGGAGGAAAGAGAAGTGGAGAGGCCGAGAGATTTAGGGTGGGAATTCCAGAGCTTAGGACCTAGGCAGCTGAAGGCATGACCGCCAATGGTGGAGCATTTAAAATCGGAGATATTCAAAAGGCCAGAATAGGTAGAGTGCAGAGCTGTAGGGTGATTATAGAGCTGGAGGAGATTACAGAGATAAGGAGGGGCGAGGCCATGGAAGGATTTGAAAACTAGGATGAGAATTTTAAAATCGAGGCGTTGCTTAACTGGGAGCCAATGTAGGTCAGCGAGCACAGGGGAGATGGGTAAGTGGGACTTGGTGTGAGTTAGCACATGGGCGGCAGAGCTTTGGATAACCGTAAGTTTATGGAGGGTAGAACTAGGGAGGCCGGCCAGGAATGCATTGGAATAGTCAAGTCTAGAGGTGATAAAGGCAGGGATGAGGGTTTCAGCAGCGGATAAGTTGAGGTAAGGGTGGAGACGGGCAATATTACAAAGTTGGAAATGGGCAGTCTTAGTGATGGAATGGATATGAGGTAGGAAGCTCAACTCGTGATCAAATATGACACCAAGGTTGCGAACAGACTTGGTCAGACTTAAGACAGTTGCTGGGGAGAGAGATTGAAGCAGTGGAAAGGGAACAGAGTTTGTGATGTGAACCGAAGACAATGGCTTCGGTCTTCCCGATATTTAATTGGAGGAAATTTCTACTCATCCTGTGCTGGGTGTCGGACAAGCAGTCTGATAGTATAGAGACGGTGGAAGGTTTGAGAGAGGTGGAGGAGAGGTAGAGCTGGGTATCATCAACGTACATGTGAAAACTCACGTTGTGTTGCCGGATGATGTCACCGAGCGGCAGCATGTAGATGAGAAATAGGAGGGGGCCAAGGATAGATCCTTGGGGGACACCAGAGGTGACAGTGTTCCCCCCCAGCACTGTCCAGCCAGAGGAGGAAGACAACTCCTCAGAGGGGGTCACAGACTTTGAAGGTGCACCGTCACACGACCCATGCACACCAAGCACCAGTGCAGATACACAAATGTCGATGAGTCCAGTAAGAGAGAGTGTCTCACCTGGTGTCTCACAGATCACATGTGAGCAAGAGCAGATGGCGGAGGCAGGACAGCAGTGGAGCGTCCTTGTCAGAGGGCACCGGATGCTCTAGGCAGTGCTCAGCTGGACGAAGAAGCTGAACCTCGGGGGGCGTCGATAAAGCAGATGATTCTTAAGGAGCAACAGAAAATGCAGGAGGCTCTGGCAGCTTTTCCAGCCGCAATGTGCTCGATTGTAAGGAGAATGGGGGAGTCCATCTCCAGCATGATGTCGCAGGCCATGGCAATGGAAAGGGTGGCCACCTGCATGGAGCATCAAATGCACCAGTTAAACGAGTGCATGCTTGCTGTGAACAGCTTTCAGATTCTCATTGCAGCCGTATCTAGGATGGATAGAAACCTAGAGTTGGCCCTTCAATGCCTCACTGATGTGTAGCAAAGTGCTCTTCAACTTCTTGCTAGCAGAGAGGTGTGGGTGGGCCATGAGAGGGATGATGGTGAGAGGCGACATGGAAGTGGGGAATCTGCTCAAAGCGCTGCCACTTTTCCCCCGTTGCCCCCCCACCCCCCCAGTCAGAGCCCCACATGCTGCCTCGTATCCCGATGGCCAAGTTTGACCCTGCACAGGTGCAGGAGGAGCAGTCTTTGGTGGGGCCCTCACAGGCTCCAAAACCCACAGGACATCTGTCAAAAGTGGCTAAACAGTCAGAGCAGGGAAGTGAGCAGCCTGCCTCTACCTCTGCTGAAGCATAGGGGTTGCATAGCATAGGAGTTGTAGAAAGAGAAAGATGACACAATTTTAGGTGTCCAAGGGTATGCACATGGGTGTGTTATAAAATGTTAGAGGGTTAAGTCTCTGTTGAATTTTTGAGCCACATAAAATTATTTATTTGCACCACTTTCCCGACTTTTTGCTTGCTGCCTGGCAAGTTGCCTTGTCAGTTGGAGTTAATGGTAAGGTATTACTTATCCTCGAGAAATGGGTGTGTGTGACATGAATAGCTTGGTCATTTTAGGACTGCTTTGTGGTGGTGGTGTCAGGTGCGGGTGGGGGGTTGCAGGGGGAGTTGGTTCAGCATCTGGGTGCCATATGGGTGCACTGGTACAACCTAACCAAATCGTGCCATTATGAGGCCATCCCGGGTCTCCCGGGCAACAATGTGTGCCACTGCTGGTGCCATGTCCACTTCAGGCTCCTCCCTCCTACTCGTGTTCCTCCTGTTCCTCCTCCTGTTTCTCCTCCGAAGAGGCTCTGCGACTTGCTCCTCCTGTAGCCCCAATCCTCGCTGCTGCGCTGTGTTGTGCAGAGCGCAGGATACCACAATGATTCTGGAGACCTTGGCTGGTGCGTATTGAAGGGCTTCTCTAGATCTGTCCAGACATCTGAAGTCTCCAAGCAGCCAGCCGATAAGTCTGGTGGGAGCTGCAAAGAGCTGAGGGAGGGTGGACTGGCGCAGGATGAATGAATCATGACAGCTCCCTGGGAATCTGTGGTTGCAGACGAGCTTCACACTGAGGGAGTGGAAGCCCTTACAGTTCAGGAACACTCCTGGTGATCTGGGAGTGCCTTGATTGTCACATGTGTGACACGGCATAAGCGGCACCCATGCTGATCTGATATATTACAGAGGTAAAGTGGAGATCAGAGGCACAATCCTTCAATGTAGTGAGAGTGACCTCCAGTGTACTGAGAGTGACTTCCAAAGTTGTAGAAATCACCTGCAAACTCCTGAAAGCAAACTTCAGCACAAATGATGTCAGCAAGAGCCTTTCCCTTAGGCAAGGAAGCAGGTGTGAGGTGTGAGTATTTGTGATTTTTTTTTCAACTGTCATTTGATCAACTCCCACAATTGCCAACTGTGCTCTCGCTTTCACTGGCGAAGTTCAGCAAGCCCGGGAATCTCATGGACTGCCAGTAAAAGCTGCAACATCAGGTAAAAAAGGCTGTTAATAGCCTCTTAATGAGCTCTAAACTGCTTTAATTAGGGCACCCGTCTCTCCCAAGGGGGTCTCTGGTGGCTGACTAATGCACCCGAGTTAAAGGCAGAAGCTGGTGGGTTGAAGCCAGCTTCCCAACACGCTGTCAATTTCAGTCCTCTTAACTGCCCACCCGCTCGCAAACCCATGCTCTTCAAAGTAAAAATTCAGCCCATAGAGGAACTTTCAGCCACAATGACAAAACCACAGCTGGCAACAGTGGTGGTGGTGTCGGGTGGGGGTGGGGGGTTGTGGGGTGACATATAATTTGGCCAGAAAAAGCAGCAAACCTGAGGATTGGGAGCAGTTTAGGATTCAGCAAAGGAGGACAAAGGGATTAATTAAGAGGGGGGAAATAGATTATAAGAGTAAGCTTGCAGGGAACATAAAAACTGACTGTAAAAGCTTCTATAGATATGTGAAGAGAAAAAGATTGGTGAAGTCAAGTGTAGGTCCCTTGCAGTCAGAATCAGGGGAATTTATAATGGGGAACAAAGAAATGGCAGACCAATTAAATACATACTTTGGTTCTGTCTTCACAGAGGACACAAATAACCTCCCAGAGATGTCGAGGAACATAGGGTCTAATGAGAGGGAGGAATTGAATGAAATCAGTATTTGTAGGGAAATGGTGTTAGGGAAATTGATGGGATTGAAGGCCAATAAATCTCCAGGGCCTGATAATCTACATCCTAGGGTACTTAAGTAAGTGGCCCTAGAAATAGTAGATGCATTGCTGGTCATCTTCCAAAATTCTATAGACTCTGGAACAGTTCCCATGGATTGGAGGATAGCTAATGTAACCCCACTATTTAAAAAAGGTGGTAGAGAGAAAATGGGGAATTGTAGACCGGTAAGTCTGACATTGGTAGTGGGGAAAATGCTAGAGTCCATTATAAAATATGTAATAGCAGAGCACTTGGAAAAGAGTGACAGGATCGGACAAAGTCAACATGGATTTACAAAAGGTAAATCATGCTTGACTAATCTACTGGAATTTTTTGAGGATGTAACTGGTAGAATAGATAAGGGAGAACCAGTGGATGTGGTGTATTTAGACTTTCAAAAGGCTTTCGATAAGGTCCCGCATAAGAGATTACTGTCTTGGATAGAGAACTGGTTGACAGACAGGAAGCAAAGAGTTGGAATAAACGGGTCTTTTTCCGAGTGGCAGGCAGTGACTAGTGGGGTACCGCAGGGATCGGTGCTAGGACCCCAGCTATTCGCAATATATATAAATGATCTAGATGAGGGAACTAGATGTAATATCTCCAAGTTTGCAGACGACACAAAGCTGGGTGGGCGTGTGTGCTGTGAGGAGGATGCAGAGAAGCTCCAGTATGATTTGGACAGGTTGGGTGATTGGGCAGATGCATGGCAAATGCAGTATAATGTGGATAAATGCAAGGTTATCCACTTCGGTGGCAAGAACAGGAAGACAGATTATTATCTGAACGGCAATAGATTGGGAAAAGGGGAAGTGCAACGAGACCTGGGTGTTCTTGTGCACCAGTCACTGAAGGTAAGCATGCAGGTGCAGCAGGCGGTTAAGAAGGCAAATGGTATGTTGGCCTTCATAGCGAGAGGATTCGAGTACAGGAGCAAGGATGTCTTGCTGCAGTTGTACAGGGCCTCGGTGAGACCACACCTTAAGTATTATGTGCAGTTTTGGTCACCTTATCTGAGGAAGGATGTTCTTGCCATGGAGGGAGTGCAGCGAAGATTCACCAGACTGATACCTGGGATGGCAGGAATGACGTATGAGGAGAGATTGAGTCGATTAGGCTTATATTCGCTAGAGTTTAGAAGAATGAGAGGGGATCTCATTGAAACTTATAAAATTCTAACAGGACTAGACAGACTAGATGCAGGAAGGATGTTCCCGATGGCCGGGGAGCCCAGAACCGGGGTCACAGTCTAAGGATAAGGGGTAAGCCATTTCGGACTGAGATGAGGAGGAATTTCTTCACCCAGAGAGTGGTGAACCTGTGGAATTCTCTACCACACAAGGCAGTTGAGGCCAATTCATTAAATATATTCAAGAAGGAGTTAGATATATTTCTTAAGGCTAAAGGGATCAAGGGATATGGGAAGAAAGCAGGGACAGAGTACTGAATTTGGATGATCAGCCATGATCTCATTAAATGGCGGAACAGGCTCGAGGGGCCGAATGGCCTACTCCTGCTCCTATCTTCTATGTTTCTAACAGAATAAATTCACATGTAGTGTTAAAGAAAACCACAAATATACACAAGGACATATAGCTATACACAGAGAGAGGGAGAGAGAACATCGTAGCCACAAAGAAAGTTTTGAGTTTTTATGGCCATGGATGAAGTTGCCACATGGGTGGAGGTGAACACGAGGACGTGCATATAAAATATGAAAATAACATCAGTTGTCTCTAGAGCTTCAAGGTTTTCCTTCAATAAAACTAAGTGTGCCCACCCTTGTACACCATTATTACTATACAGCTTGGGGAAAGCTCTCTGTTCCGATTGGAGAATCATGATGTTATTGAAATTAATTAGCCGTAATGAGTTTCCAGAGCATCAAGCAACTGAAGGTGGCTGCTTGGTGATACCAGGCAATCAGAACAGCAAATAGTAACAAATGGTCATCAACCACTCAGTACAGGGAAAGCCTGTTGTAAAGATGGGAGCTTGAATCCTGGAATAGAGAAAGAGAGTGGGTGGATTAGTGATAACACACAGTAGGTACTATCTCCTAGGAGCACAAAACTAGTCTTTAGGCAAAATAATTGGAAATTAAAAATCAGTTAGAAACTCATTAAAAAAAAATCCTTAAATGGATTTTGAATATAATTTCTGATTGAGGGAAGATTACCTTTTCTGAATTCCAAAACCCAATGGCAGAATCTTAATACACTTGCTGGGAATTACACCAAAATAGTGTCAAAAGACAACGGGCTAGATTTTCAGTATAGACAGTTTTGGGGCGCTAACCTTAGCGCCCGCCCGAAGTTAGCACCCGCCCCAAAGTAGCGCCCCGTTGCCGGAAATTCAGTGGCTTCGCCCTAAGAGAGTGGTGGAGCGCTAAAAAAGGCGTTCCACTCCTACCTTTAGGCGCTAAGCCGGCGGTCCAGAGGGATAGCGCCCAGGCGGGGCGCAGCGCGGGTGCGGTCATTTTTGCACTGACAGCAGACCCCGTGGTGCCGACCAGCTCTTAAAGGGGGAAGGGATGAATTGGTCTGCTGCCACGCCCTGCACACTGCAGCCTTGCAAAGAGGCCTCAACACTGCTGCTCAGCCCCAGGGAGTCATGGCAACGCCAGAGAAGGCCCGTCAGCGTGCCCTGCGCTTCTCAGAGGGTGATCTGGACATAATGGTCACAGCTCTGGAGGTGAGGCGCAAGATCTTGTTTCCAGAGAGTGGGAGGAATCCAACCCACCATGACTACACCAAAGCCTGGAAGCAGATCGCCCAGAGGGTGACGTTCACCGGCGAGGCCCCCAGGACCCACAAACAATGCCGTAAAAAATACAACGATCTGACCAGGATTGTGAAGGTGAGTAGCCTTTCCAGTCTCCTCCTCATTCTTGCATGTACACCTGACATGATGGGCAAAGGGACCTGAAAGTCCTATTGGCCAGCCCTCAGCCAGCAGCATTGGGACAGTCATGAGCATCAAATGGCCATTCGGCACTCTACACTTTGGCCAAGCTATTCCACCATGGGAGGCAGTGCACACTACATCAGGGCTTCACTCTGTCCAAGCTATTCCACCATGGGAGGCAGTGCACACTACATCAGGGCGTCACTGCGCACTTACAGCCCGTCCTTTCTCTTGCAGGCTAAAGTAGCGTTTAATCACCAGGCCCGTGCCAGGGGTGGCCGCGCCAAGCTGCAGAAGCTCACTCGGCTGGAGGAGCGCGTGTGTGTGCTCATGGGAGCCCGTGTGATTGTCCCCACAGCGTGCGGTGTATCCGACCCTCCACTGCCCGGCAATGGTAAGGACCTCGCCTTTTGGCCCTCTCGCGTCGCACTGGCCCATCCGAGCTACCTCCTTTGCCACTGTCCCACCAATGCGCTGAATCCCACCAGTCCTAACTCCCTCGCTGACGCCGTCTCCTCACTCTGAAGCTACTCTTGTGCATTCCTGCTTTCAGCTGGTGACGACCAGGACCCTGAAGCTGCCAGTGACAGCACCTCCGACCAGGAGGAGGAGGAGGAGCAAGCCGGACCTTCGGGGGAACAGTCACGTCCCGCAGGAGAGGAGGAAATGCTTGACACCTCCTCACTGGACGAGTGCCTGGAGGAACTGTCGCAGGGCAATGCAGCTTCTGGGACCAGTGGCGTCCAGCCACCCAGCAGCCGTGCGCGTGGCCCGCGGCCTTCCCCCCAAAGGGGGGAAGGATCAGAGGGGAGTGCTGCTGCTCGGCACACTCGCCGTCACCAACGCGGCAAGGGTCCCCTAGTTCGGCCCCCTCCTCCCCAGCGGGAGAGTCGCGACTCCAGTCCGGACACCTTCACCTCGGAGGAGGTGCGGAAGCTGGATAAGATGGCCGAGGATTCGGACCGGCGCCACACGGAGCTCATGAGCGTGGTGGGGCGCATGCCTGAGGCCATCGAGTCGCTGGCGACCAGTGTGCGCGAGTTCGGGGCAGCAACTGCCGCGAGTGGCCGCACGCTGACTGATGCCGTCAAGACCCTGGCGGATGTGATGCGCGCGCACACCAGGACCACAGGGCCACTCACTGCTGCCACACGCGCTGTCTCAGGCAGGCATCGCCAGGGCAGGCGCCGCGCTGGACCATCCCAGCAAGCCGCCCGTCGGCTGATTGCTGCGGATCCTGCAGTGCGGGCCCGGCCGAGTGCCACCGCGCCACAGCACCAGCCAGCGCATCCCAGACGCCAGCTGGCCCACATTGCGCCATCCGTCGCCGCCATTCCCCCTCTGGGGCGTCAACGGCAAGCGGCTGCAGCTGATGGTGGCCAGGCTCAGGTGCGCCACTCAGCAGACGGCCCCTCGAGGCCCAAACGCCGTGTAGGCCGCCCCCCAGCGGTATCTGGCGGAAGGGCATCTGAGCCTCAGGCGCCTTCCCCCAGCCTCGCAGCAGCCACTGGGCAGAGCTTGCGAAGGAGCAGCAGGCCGGGCAGGGGAGGCAAAATGCTGGCCAAGGTCTCGCCCTCGCGGGCCACTCAGTAGAGGGTGTGGGCAGCTTTCCTTTAATATGGCGGTGGCCATCTTTATTTTGCCCATGGTTGTGCTTTTGGAGGGCTTATTTTTTGCGTTAGGCCGACGTTGAGGCCCGGTTTGAATAAAGGTGGAGTGGCTCCTCCCCAGTTTGTGGGAGTGAGTCGTTTGTTGGGCTTTTTGTGGGGCCCGTTTATTGTTTTTGGGGATTCATGTGGGAAGGGCTTTTCATTTTTGTGCAATAAAAAATTATCTTTATTCATGCAGTCTCCATGGTTGTTCTTCTTAGTGTTTGTTGGCTTCGCCGGCTGAGGGCTTGCGGAGCGGCTGCATTCATCTTCCCTCATGGCCCCTGGCCATTCCCTGACAGGGGGCTTAAAAGTACCGTGTAATAAGGTGGCATCGTGCGGCCCTTGACCCTGGTTGCTCCCTCCTGGGAACGTACTCCTGCTCCTCCTCCTCCTCCTCCTCCTCATGCTCCTCCTGCTCCTCCTCCTGAGGTGCTGGTCCAACGTCAGGTGGCAGTGCCTGAGTCCTGCGGATAGCCAGGTTGTGTAGCATGCAGCAAACCACCACAAATTGGGAGACCCGGTCCGGCGAATACTGGAGAGCTCCTCCGGAGCGATCAAGGCAGCGGAACCGCTGCTTGAGGACCCCAATAGTTAGCTCGATGATGTTGCGGGTGGTTTGATGGCTCTCGTTGTAGGCCTCTTCAGCAGCGGTCCTGGGCGCGCGGAGCGGGGTCATGAGCCAGGTGCACAAAGGATAGCCTTTGTCCCCGATGAGCCATCCTCTTGGGGGAGGCTGTGCCTGGAACATGTCATGCACAGTACTCTGCCGCAGGATAAAGGCATCGTGGCTGCTGCCTGGGAAGCTGGCATTGACTGCCATGATGCGCTGCTTGTGGTCACATACCAGCTGCACATTCAGAGAATGGTAGCCCTTCCTGTTGCGATACTGCTCGCCATGCTCCAGAGGGGCCCGCAAAGCCACATGCGTACAGTCAATGGCGCCCTGCACCAAGGGGAATTCCCCGAGTCTGGCAAATCCCAATGCGCGCTGATGCTGGCTCTCGAGGGCCATGGGGAAGGAGATGAATTGGCTTCTCCTTCTGAACAGTGCTTCGGTCACGTGGCGGATGCAGCGATGCGTGCCATACTGGGAGATGTTTGCTATGTCCCCAGCAGCGTATTGGAAGGAGCCGGTGGCATAGAAGTTCAATGCCACCGTCACCTTCACTTCCACCGACAGAGACGTCCTGCACCTGAGCTTTGGCCGCAGATCTCGGCGAAGCAGGTGGCAGATCTCTGCAATCACCTCCTTTCGGAATCGGAGCCTTCTAACACATCGCGCGGCACTCATGTTTAGGTAGGAGCGCTGCTGGCGGTATAGCCTGACTGGGTAAGGCCTACGTGGCCGACGCCTGTAGCCCCCTCTGCCTCTAGCCAGGGCTGCCCCTCTCACAATGCGTCTGCGAGCCCTACGGACATGGCGCTGCAGCTGCGCGTTGGCACCCCATGCAGCCCCCATCAAATCCTGGCAAACAGTCTAATTTCCAAATGGCCACTTGCAGCGCTATTGCCTGAGTCCAAAAATACCTGGCTCTTGCTGCTTGAAACCAGTTAGCTATCCTCCTTGTTGTGTCTCCAGAAATGCGTTGCACAAGACTGTTTTCTGAAAAAAGGATGGCCTTTATACTGGAGAGGACGTTCCCTTTAATTAGCGCCCCCCGGGGCCCACGCTGGTTGTGTTGCGTTCCTTTTTCCAAACGCTCCGGCCGCCCGCCGCACAATGGGGCGGTCCGACTGAAGTTTGCAATCGGGGCGGCCAAAGGGCGTTGCACGAGGATGTGACGTCATTTTCTGCGCGCGCATCCGGGTGGGCGCTTTGCGCCGGCGCTAACGGGCAACTTAATTTGGGGCGGGGCGCAAACTGCGCTGCGCCCGGGCGCTACACGCATAGCGCCCGGAAATCACTTCTCTTAAGGCGCTAACTGCTGGCGCAAGCGACTGAAAATCTAGCCCAACATTTCCTGGCATGACTTTAGACTTTTTAGAGGATTGATGTAGCGCAATTGACTTTGTGCATATAGACTTTCAAAAGGCTTTGAAATACTCAACTGGAGGAGGGCTAAGTTCAGTGAGCTGAAAAGGGATCTGGCCCAGGTGGATTGGAATCAAAAGTTGGTAGACAAAACAGTAATTGAACAGAGGGAAGCCTTCAAAGAGGAGATGGTTCGGGTACAGAATAGACCCATTCCCACGAGATGGAAAGGAAGGGCATACAAATCTAGAGCTCCCTGGATGACAAAAGATAGAGATTAAAATGAGATAGAAAAAGGAGGCTTATAACAAATGTAAGGTTCATAATACAGTAGAGAACCAAGCAGAATATAGAAAGTACAGAGATCATCTAAAAATGGGAATAAGAGGGGCAAAGAGAGAGTATATGAGAATAAATTAGCTGCTAACATAAAAGGGAACTGAAAGTTGTTTTATAAACTTATAAATAGTAAAAGGGTAGTCAAAGGAAGAGTGGGGCCAATTAGGGACCAAAAGGAGATATTCTTGTGGAGGCCAAGGGCATAGCTGAGGTACTAAATGTGTACTCTGTCTTCAGTAGAGAAGAGGATGCTGCCAATGTATCAGTAAAGGAGGTAGTAGTGATATTGGATAGGATAAAAATAGATAAAGAGGTACTTAAAAGGTTGGCAGTCGTCAAGTAGAAACGTCACCCAGTCCAGATGGGATGCATCCTAGGTTACTGAGGGAAGTAAGGGTGGAAATTACAGAGGCTCTGGCCACAATCTTCCAAACCTCCTTAGATATGGGGGTGGTGCCAGTGGACTGGAGAATTGCAAATGTTACACCCCTCTTTAAAAAAGGGGAGATGGATTGTGGTAAACCACTTTTATCGTTCACTATCGTTACACTATAGTTATCACTGTTGTATTGTTATCACTGTTCTCACTGTTGTATCACTATACGAGGTCGCCTCTTGTCGCGCTGTTATACCTGGGCTGACCACCTCCGACTCCGCCCATGGCTCCACCTACCTGCCCAGGTATAAAGGTAGTCGACTGGCTGGTATTCCTCCTTGTTGGACCCGATCACCCACGAGGGTGGGCTCTGTTATTTAGTCAATAAAAACCTTTAGTTACGTTCCTAACTCGTCGCTTTTTATTGGACGAATTGATAGGTATATCAATTTTATTGACTAAATTTTAAAGATGTCTACTACTGGCCAGCCAGAAGCCCTCCCAGAAGCACAGCCACAGCAGCTTTCAGACACCGGGCTACACCAGCCACACCAGCCGGCTTGGCTGCAAGCCCTCAAACCACCGTACCTGGATCTAAACCCACAGGCAGCAAACTCAGCCCTCAACTTCAAACACTGGCTGGACTGCTTCGAATCCTACTGGAAGAATCCGGCGTCCCTCAGAGATCCAAACTAAGAGTTCTGAACGCCCAAGCGAGCCCGAGAGTATACGCACTCATCCAGGACACGACTACATACGAGGCCGCTATCAACCTACTGAAACAGCAGTACCGGAGCCCGGTAAATTACATGTACACCAGGCACCTCCTGAGATCCCGCCCGCAACAGCCAGGAGAGTCTGTAGCTGAATTTTTACGGGCGCTAAGAGCACTCGGCAGGAACTGTGACTTTAAAGCGGTGACGGCTGTTGAAAATACGGAAGATAATATCCGCGATGCCTTTGTGAAAGGCCTACGGTCCGACTACTCACGGCAAAGACTGCTTGAAGCTAAAGACCTCGACCTGGACAAAGCTGAAGCCCTCGCTCTCTCCCTAGAGGTGGCCCATCAGGACCAGGAGGCATTTTCCAGGTACTGCTTGCGACCCTGGGACTCGGGCCCGACCCCTACCGCAATACCCTTCGCAGCGCCGCCCCCGGGACCTACCTCAGCGTCGGCGTCCCGGACCCGACCGGGACCGCCACCCCCGGTACCGGCTCCGACATCGGGCACCCGCGATCGGGCCGCCGGCTGCTTCTTTTGCGGCCAGGAGAAGCACCCGAGGTCGCGCTGCCCAGCCAGGAACTCTACCTGCTCAACCTGCAGGAAGAAAGGCCACTTCTCTAAGGCCTGCAGGAGCGGATCTTCAGAGGCCAGCAGTGCCTCATGCGAACTGTGGGGGCGGCCATCTTCTTTCAAGGCAACTGAGGCCAGCATCCCCACACGTGAGTCATGGGGTGGCCATCTTTGATCAAGGCAACCGACCCCAATAGTGCCTCATGTGAGTTATGGGGGCAGCCATCTTCTCCGCCATTTTGTCCTACCTCGTGGGAGACGCCATTTTACCCACCACGCCCGACTGCCACCGGGCCCCCTGACCCGACGACCGCCTCGCCCGCAGACGACAACGACTCGCTTACCTACACACTAGCCTCCGTCACTCTGGATCAAGCCCGCCCACACCACCTGTCCAAGTCGATGATGGACATCAAAGTAAACGGCCACGCCACGACCTGCCTGTTCGACAGCAGAAGCACGGAGAGCTTCATCCACCCAGACACGGTGAGCCACTACTCCCTCCCTGTCCTGCCAACGCGCAACCGAATCTCGATGGCATCGAGGTCCCACGCCACGGACATTAGCGGCTACTGTGTTGTGACCTTGTCGGTTAAGGGTACGGAGTATAAACATTTTAAACTCCTCGTCCTCCCCCAGCTCTGCGCTGCCGTCCTACTAGGGCTGGACTTCCAATCCCACCTCCAAAGTGTAACCCTAGCATACGGTGGACCCCTCCCCCCACTCACAGTCGACAACCAGCGAATGTTAAACCGCCCACCGCGTAACACCTGCAGCCTATCCACCCTCAAGGTGCCGCCACCTTCCCTGTTCGCTAACCTCACCCCCGACTGCAAACCCGTCGCTACCAAGAGCAGGCGGTACAGCGCTGGGGACAGAGCCTTCATTAGCTCTGAGGTGCGGCGCCTCCTGAAAGAGGGCATTATCGAGGGGAGCAACAGCCCCTGGCGTGCCCAGGTCGTGGTCGTTAAGACCGGTGATAAAAATCGCCTGGTCATCGACTACAGCCAGACCATAAACAGATACACCCAGCTGGACGCATACCCCCTTCCCCGCATATCTGACATGGTCAATCAGATTGCACAATACCGCGTATTCTCGACCATCGACCTTAAGTCGGCCTACCACCAACTCCCTATCCACCCCGAGGACCGCCAGTACACCGCCTTCGAGGCGAATGGGCGCCTATACCACTTCCTTAGGGTCCCCTTCGGTGTCACCAACGGGGTCTCGGTCTTCCAAAGGGAGATGGACCGGATGGTTGACCAGAACGGACTGCAGGCCACATTCCCCTATCTAGATAACGTCACCATCTGCGGCCGCGACCGGCAGGACCATGACGTGAATCTGGAGAAATTCCTCCGTACAGCCCAACGGCTGAACCTCACCTACAATAAGGAGAAATGTGTGTTTAACACCTCGCGCCTTGCCATCCTTGGCTGTGTAGTAGAGAACGGACTCATCGGCCCCGACCCCGAAAGAATGCGCCCCCTCATGGAGCTACCCCTCCCCCACTGCCCTAAGGCACTTAAGAGAACCCTGGGGCTCTTCGCCTACTATGCCCAATGGGTGCCCAATTATGCGGACAAAGCCAGACCCCTCATGAAGTCCACATCCTTCCCCCTCACGGAGGAAGCGTGCGCGGCCTTCTCCCTCATCAAGGGAGACATAGCCAAGGCCACAATGCACGCAGTGGATGAGTCCATCCCCTTCCAAGTGGAGAGCGATGCATCCGACTTCGCCCTAGCCGCTACCCTTAACCAGGAGGGGAGGCCGGTGGCCTTCTTCTCAAGGGCCCTATAGGGCCCCGAGATCCGACACTCGTCGGTCGAGAAGGAAGCCCAGGCAATTGTGGAGGCGGTACGGCGCTGGAGGCATTACCTGGCTGGCAAACGATTTACCCTCCTCACCGACCAACGTTCGGTTGCTTTCATGTTTAATAACAAGCTGAGGGGCAAAATCAAGAATGACAAGATCTTGAGGTGGAGAATCGAGCTATCCACCTACGATTATGATATCTTGTACCGGCCAGGTAAGCTGAACGAACCCCCTGATGCTCTTTCACGAATTACATGCGCCAACGCGCATATTGATAGACTTCAGACCCTCCACAACGACCTCTGCCACCCCGGGGTCACCAGACTTTACCATTTCATTAAGGCCCGCAACCTGACCTACTCCATCGAGGAGGTCAGGACCATGACCAGGAACTGCCAGACCTGCGCCGAGTGCAAACCGCACTTCTATAGGCCGGACAGAGCAAGCCTGATCAAGGCCACCCGCCCCTTCGAGCGCCTGAGCATCGACTTTAAGGGGCCTCTACCGTCATCTGACCGCAATGTGTACTTCCTCAACATCGTTGATGAGTACTCCCGTTTCCCTTCCCCTGCCCAGACATGACCAGTACCACGGTCATCAAGTGCCTGAACGACCTCTTTGCCTTGTTCGGGTTCCCGAACTATATACATAGTGACCGGGGCTCCTCCTTCATGAGCGAGGAACTCCGTCAGTTCCTACTAGCGAGAGGTATTGCAGCAAGTAGGACCACCAGCTACAACCCTCGAGGGAACGGCCAGGTGGAAAGAGAGAACGTGACGGTATGGAAGGCCGTCCTCTTAGCCTTAAAGTCTAAGGGCCTCCCAACCTCCCGCTGGCAGGAAGTCCTCCCGACAGCGCTGCACTCCATCCGGTCACTACTTTGCACTGCCGTTAACGCCACCCCCCATGAACGAATGTTTGTTTTCCCCAGGAAGTCGACTACGGGAACCACTCTACCAACCTGGCTGACCTCTCCGGGGCCCGTCTTGCTGCGAAAGCACGTGAGGGCCCATAAAACGGACCCCCTGGTCGAGAGGGTGAACCTCCTGCACGCCAACCCCCAGTACGCCTACGTGGCTTACCCAGACGGGCGGGAGGACACTGTCTCCTTACGAGACCTCGCACCCTCGGGCACTCCGGAGACACCACCTTTACCCCCCCCCACCACCCCCCCAATTCCAGCCCAGGTAGACGGCATGCCGGAACCCCACGAGCCTTCGCCGACCACGCAGACACCAGCATTAACACCGGATAATGCAGCACCGCCGCTGCGACGATCGGAGAGGCTTACGAGGCCTCCGGACAGACTGACATACCAGAACTGGTAGTACACTTCACCCCGCCGGACTCAAATCTAAACAAGGGGTGAATGTGGTAAACCACTTTTATCGTTCACTATCGTTACACTATAGTTATCACTGTTGTATTGTTATCACTGTTCTCACTGTTGTATCACTATACGAGGTCGCCTCTTGTCGCGCTGTTATACCTGGGCTGACCACCTCCGACTCCGCCCATGGCTCCACCTACCTGCCCAGGTATAAAGGTAGTCGACTGGCTGGTATTCCTCCTTGTTGGACCCGATCACCCACGAGGGTGGGTTCTGTTATTTAGTCAATAAAAACCTTTAGTTACGTTCCTAACTCGTCGCTTTTTATTGGACGAATTGATAGGTATATCATGGATAAACCAGCCACTACAGGTTAGTCAGCCTAATGTCAGTGGTGAGGAAACTTTTAGAGACAATAATCCGGGACAAAATTAATTGGCATTTGGAAAAGTATGGCCTAATAAATGAAAGCCAGCACGGATTTGTTAAAGGCAAATCATGTTTGACTAACTTGATTGAGTTCTTTGATGAAGTAACGGAGAGGGTTGATGAGGGTAGTGCAGTTGAGGTTATGCGTATGGACTTTCAAAAGGCGTTTGACAAACTACCACATAATAGACTTGCTAGGAAAATTAAAGCCCATTGGATTAAAGAGACAGGTTGCAATTTTCCCTACCTCGGCGGGTCCATGGCGGGCAACATCGGTGGCGGGTCGCGGCCTTGCTGCTGGCTCCATCCTGGACTCCGACATGACTTCCCCGATTGGGCTTGTTAAGCCCGCCCAGCGAGTTTCCTGGCCAACTGAAGGAAGCAGGTCTGATGACATAATTTGATGATGCGTCATCAGCTGGTTTCCTTAAAGGGACCATGCACAAATTTACTTTGACATTTGTGCTGTCAGTGTGCTACAGCATTGAGGTGCTGCAAACACTGACAAGCACTGCACAAAGGTGCACAGCTGCACCAAGGCTCTCCCATGACTCCCTCCATAGGGAGTCACAGCACACAGGGAAGTTCTCTTCCCTTCCAATGGGTGGAAGAGACCTCCTCAGGAGACCAACCCAGCCTGGTTGCACATTGCACAGGAGGGCACAAGCAGGGATATCATCAGGACCAGGCTGCAGTGGTGCAAACCTTTCAATGATCTCAGTAGATCACGAAACATTACTGCAAAGCCACACAACCTCAACCTGCTGTGCCACTCATCACGTCCCCATCACTCTGCCTTCCGTACCATAGCCCTGCACATCCTTACTCACACCAACTTACCTTACACCTCCACCCATCCCACTCTATCTACATTATCACTTCCCCATCTCACTAGCCACCCCTCACACTCACCCTCATCCTAGTGTAATCATACCAACTAACACCACACAAGGGTAGGCACTTGTGTGCTTTAGCCAATGCTCATGTGAAGTTTCTGTTAATGTACTGTCGAACATTGAAATCTTTATTTTCAACACTTTGCATTCTTGGACAGATTTGTGTGCATCTTTGAAAGTGGCTTAGTGAGTTGCAGTGAATGGTGAGACATAACAGTACCACCCGCAATGGTGGTGAGTCTGAAAGGAATGGCTTGGGCATTGTCGGGATACTTTATGTTGTTGGTGCGAGGTGGTGCCAACCTGACACATCATATAGCAGCCAGGGTGTGCAGCGTCAAACAAAGTAAATCTGGCCACGGTGAGGGCATCCCGGGCAGCAATGTGGTTGGCTGCTGATGCCCTCTGTCCTGTGCTGTATCAGGTGATTGCGGAGAAGGTTGGTGTAGTTGTTGGTGCTGCTGGTGTGCCTGGTGATGCTGGTGTTGCGGCTGATCATGGTCAGATTCTGAGGATCAAGCTGAGAGAGTATAAACCGTACCCATGCTGATGGAATAGATGGCAGGTGAACTTGAGATGACAGAGGCAATCTGTCAATGGTGAGAGAGGTTGTTCCAATGAGGTGACACTGGATAGAGGGTTTGCTCCAAACACTTGCAACCTGCATAAAGCTCAATCTGTCTTCCAAATGCGGTAAGCAACAGCTTCTGAGCTTGGAAAGTGAACAGCTGTGAGATGGGAGCTTTTATAGCACATCCCAAACTGTCAAGTAATAAGATGATTTCATGGCCATTCAACTCCCGCCCAGCTTAACAGATGTGACCCTCGAGCAGCGTGGACCCTGTGGGCGAGCTAGTAAATTCTAAACGTGATCTCAAAATTGCTGTTAATCCTGTTAACAAGGTCATAATGACCTGAATTGCCTCCCCCTGCTGCTGCGTGTTGGGTCTGCTCAGCGCTGACAGACTCGACACATGGCGACGGGTTGACAGCGGGGTCGCAACCCGCTGGGGAAGAAAAACACTTTCCCACCTGACTCGCCACCGCTCGCGCCCGCTGACCCCCTGGAAAATCCAGCCCATAATGGCAATATGGACACAAATTGGTTAAGGGACACAGAGAGTAGTGGTGAATGGTTGTTTTTCAGACTGGAGGGAAGTATACAGTGGTGTTCCCCAGGGGTTGGAATTAGGACTTCTCTTTTTGATATATATTAATGACCTGGACTTGGGTATACAGGGTATAATTTCAAAGTTTGAAGATGACACGAAACTCGGAAATGTAGCAAACGATGCGGAGGATTGTAACAGACTTCAGGACATAGACAGACTGGTGAAATGGCACATGGAAGATGAAATTTAATGCAGAGAAGTGTAAAGTGATACATTTTGATAGAATGAGGAGAGGTAATATAAACTAAATATAATACAATTTTAAAGGTGGTGCAGGAACAGAAAAACCTGGGGGTGTATGTCCACAAATCTCTGAAGGCTATTAAAAATGTATATGGGATCCTTGGCATCATTAATAGAGGCATAAAGTACAAAAGCAAGGAAGTTATGTTGAACCTTTATATAACACTGGTTAGGCCTCAGCTAAGGTATTTTGTTCAATTCTGGGCCCCACACTTTAGGAAGGATGTCAAGGACTTAGAGATGGTGCAAAAGAGATTTACTAGAGGATACCAGGGATAAGGGACTTCAGTTGTGTGGAGAGACTGGAGAAGTCGGGGTTGTTCTCCTTGGAGCAGAGAAGGTTAAGAAGAGATTTGACAAAGGTGTTCAAAATCATGAATGGTTTTGATAGAGTAAATAAGGAGAAACCGTTTTCAGTGGCAGAAGGGTTGGTAACCAGAGGACACATATTTATGGTGATTGGCAAAAGAACCAGAGGCAACATGAGGAAACTTTTTTGATGCAGTGAGTTGTTATGATCTGGAAATGCACTGCCTGAAAGGGTGGTGGAAGTAGATTCAATGTAACTTTCAAAAGGGAATTGGATAAATACTTGGAGGGGAAAAAAATACACGGCTAGGGGGAAAACAGCAGGGGATTGGGACTAATTGGATAGCTCTACCAAAGAGCCAGCAGAGGCACAATAGGCTGAATGGCCTCTTTCTGTGCTGTATCATTCTACGATTCAATGATAAAATAAATTATGCACCACCAGAGTTCATGTCCTTCTTTAAAAATGTCTAAATCCGTCATTACAAAAATGTTATTTTTTCATACTTTATTTTCACCTTAGATTACAACTGACGGAATATTGGATACAGCTGGGTTTCAGGGATATGGGGGGGGGGGCGCGGAGGGCAGGAGAATCCGAGGAAGACAGTAGCCCAACCTTTCTTGTGGAGCCCGGAGGAGCCTGTAAAGATAAGTTTTAAACTTACATGACAGGACCTCTGCTGGGTGTCCACCAGGTTTTATTAAGCAGAGCACCCACACAGACGCTGCGCTCAGTAGGCAGTTTAGTGACATCATAGGACCCTGATTTATGTTTATTCATGAGACTCCCACCTCAATACAGCCAAACTTTGCACAATTTCCTGAAATCATCAAAGGCAACATTTTGTGAACAGTATGAATGCAATTACTTGCAGTGTACTCAACCAAATAAATGATCTGTATCACTGCATGGGTACAATGTAATGCTTTATTTTAAGGGGATGTAGACAAGTATTTATCAACAATATAATTGCAAAGTAGTAAACTATTTTACATTCTGAACTTAGATGAAAGTGAAACAACTCTTACTGTAGTGAAAATGAAATCGGTTTTCTATTCCTTAATCGATTAATGACAGATCAATGGAAACAAATATTAATGGCTTTATTTTGTTTGGGCATTGATTGAATCTTAATTGCACTTTTGAAATAAAGCAGTCATTCCATTTCAGCTGTGTCCTGTGTCTCTGTCCATTTTAGCATCACCCCTTTTTGATGAAACAGGCTGCAATTTACAAGTTTGCTATCAACTGAAGTACTTTCTTTTTATAACTGTTGATCATAAAAACATAGGATCAGGAACATAGTTCCTGAACAAGCACCGTCATGATCAACAAAATTTCTCTGAAAAGAATTGAACTGAACAAACAAATGGCTATTCTGTGACAACCACGCATGAACATGTCAATGAACCTTCTAACAGAAAAACAGAGTTATTTCATATGAAACAGGTTGTTGCTGTTTTTGTTGATGCTTGTTTATGTCACCTTAAAATAGATTTTGTGTGTGTGGTGTCCTTTCACGTACCAATTTGCATAAGTTTCTGGTTGTAATACAGTACTGGTGTTGCTATGGGAACACATTTAGTTATGAACCAAAATTAATTTTAGTTTTCATTTAGATCATTTAGGAGGCTTGAAACAACATATCACCAATAGAGTATATATATATTTATAATATTTTATTACATTTTTACTTCAACTTTCCTAGCCTATGTTCATTTTCCCTGAAAGGTTTTCCTCGCTACAATATTCAGGAAACTTGAACATGGAGTAGGAGATGATAGTTTACAGTAACACTTTTCACATTTTTCAGGCTTTTTTTCCCTTTAGTTATTTCTTCTCCAATTTTTTATCTTCTGATTTAATACTTTTATGTGATCACAGTAGGGCTGGTGCGGCCTGTTCGCTCATGAATCTGAGAAACCTTCAAAGCAATTTTTATTAGAGGAGAGAGCATTGCCTGTAAAAGAAACAGAAATTACTTTTTTAAATTAAGACTTTTTAAAAACAAACATTTTCTTGGCTTTTTTTTTTGAGTGTGTGCACAAGCCCCATTTTTTTAATACTTTTTCTTTCCTACTCAGATCTCCCCAAACTATGCATCATGCAGTTGAGGGGGCTGCTTTCAGGACTTTGACAGATGCTAGGAATTAGTCTTGTGCCTCTGCTCTGAATAAGTTGCAGGATTTTAATGTCTCCCTTGAATCTTGGTGGTCAGAAATGGACAATCTTTCTAGAACACTATAGTTTGAACATGGCTGTCTGACTTGTACTCTACTGTTTTGGCTATATACTGTAGTTCAGCATTCAATTTATTTTGTTGATTGCTGCTCTGCCACTAGTGATTGGACTATTGAGAGTCCCGCCTTCTCTTTGCACTGATTGGTCGGGGAACCCTGGTTGAGAAAGCCTGCAAACGCAAGTCAGTGGCTGGACAGGCCTGCCAATCACACGGCTGCCACTGCAGGGCGGTTACCATGCAGCTGCCTGCCTTGAGTCAGTGTCCCCGGCGCGAAGCTTCAGTGTGCCACGGGAGCGCGACCCATTTATTTAACAGCGCGGCCCAATCAATTGTGCTGCGTGCAGCTTAGGGGAAACAGTGGTGCTGATGCCCTCTGTCCTGTGCAGCATCAGGTGATTGCGGAAATGGTTGATGTTGTTGGTGGTGCTGCTGGTGTTGGGGCTCATCATGGTCCGATTCTGAGGACCAAGCTGAGACAGTATAAAGTGCACCCATGTTGATGGAATAGATGGCAGGTGAAGTCGAGATGACGGAAGCATTCTGTCAATGGTGAGAGAGTTCTTCCAATGAGGTAAGAGTGGATGGAGAGTGGAAAGTGGAAAGCCTGCAGAATCTGTGCTGGAAATGGACTGAGAAACAGCTTGTGGCTGAGGAAAGTGATGATCTGTCAGGTGGAAGAGTTTACTGTACATTTGAAGCTGTCAAGTAATCAGCTGGAGCAATGGCCACTGAACTCCCACCTCAGGTTGACAGATGCGGTCCCCAAACAGCGTGGTTCCCATGGCCATGAAGTTAAAGAGTAAGTTAAAAAAGCCTGTTAAGGGTCTGTTAAGTACATTATAATGAGTTTAATTGGGTCGCCCGCTGCTGCCCGTTGAGTCTGCTCAGCGCTGGCAGACCCGACATTGGGAAAGGCGTGTTGCGGCGGATTCCTGAACCGGTCAAAAAAGCAAACACTTTCCCACCTGACCCGCCACCGATCCTGCCCACTGACGCGCCGGAAAATTCTGGCCATTGTGTTTACTGCACGTTGCGTTTGTCAAAGAGGAAAAATTCAAGTCAATAATTTAAAAACTGACAAAACTCTTTAGCAGTGCACACACAAGTACAGAAACAACAGTAATTTAGCAAACAGGTCACCAGATTTGGTTTTACTGAAATAAGTCAACAAGTGCAGCCAGATGTTGCTAAGGTCAACAAGGACAACAATTCATAACTCTAAAGCTCCTCTACTGTCAACCTTACGAACAAAACTGGCTTATTGGTAGATAGGACAAGATGACAAGGAAATATGGTGTGCACACGCACAACAAAAATACCCTTTCTTCCCACTTCTCAGGAGGGCACAAAGTTCCATTGGTGCTGGCAACCCTCCAGTACCTTGCTCAAGCGGCCATATGTGATCCTAGATAGTGAGTGCTTGACTGTGAAGAAAACTGCATTCAAGCCCAACAATCTCAAAAAGTATGCTTTTCAGCAGAGATCACTGAATAGCAACGAGGAAAGGAAACATTGGCTGACTTTTTTCTTATTTGCTTGGTGCAGGGGCATTGAACCAATGTGCAGCACCCCTATCTTTGATTAGCTAATCAATAGCGACTAGCAACAAGTGTCACCTTCCAGAGCTGTATGGCCAAGTACCATGCCATTTACTAGTTAAGTCACTGGGAGCCATCCAGTTAGTAACTGAACAATGCAAACCAGGAAGTTTCACAAGAGTAATCCCCGAGCTGTGCTATGCCAACTAATCTTAGTCGGGGTAGCAGTGCTATAATTAGCTTCAATGCCCCTGGGTTAGGGAGACAACAAAACTCCACTAGTGCCACTGCTGACTGCTATCCAGTGATTCCTGCTGGAAGCGCATGTGTGGATGAGGACAGGATTGGGCAAGGCTGCGATGATTCCCATGGTTGAATAACCAGGCAACACTCACCATCGAGGCTTACACATGAATAAAAAGTGAGGTACTAGAGTGCCTGCACCTGTGGAACCATATTCCAGGAAGAAGTGAATGCCTTCAGAAGATGATGAGAGGGAAGAAAATCAGTAAATAAAATTATATAAATTAAGAGTTTTCTTCCATGATTCCAAAGCTTCCAAGGCTTCCTTTTAGTTTTAATTTAAAGATTTAATTTATAAATCAAAACAAAAGGTTAATTTAAGAAAAATACATTTCCAACTTTATCAGAAGAGGGACATTATAACAGTGACTACACTCCAAAAGTGCTTCATTGGTTGTAAAGCACTTTGAGACGTCCAGTGGTCGTGAAAGGCACTATATAAATGCAAGTCTTACTCGCTTTTCTTTCTGACTGTGCTAACAGATTAGACCTACCTGCACAACTATGAGATCATAAGATCAGACATGGATTTTAGAAAACTGGTAATTAATATGGCAAGGGAGATTACAATTATATTACTGTTTGACTTATATCAGAGTCATTATTAACATCTGTTTTTGTGGCAGATTTTTAAAAGAAAACAGCAAAAAAAATCAGTAAAGTTGTACTGGAAAATAAAAATCTGACACAAAATGAACCCAGCACAAGACTGCTTAATTGAACAACATTCTTCAAACATGCACATTCAGATAGACTTCATTGATTTTATCACTGACTGACCGTGCAGGTTAGTTGTTTGTATAGACAATAGAATAACCTCCCTCATCATATTAGCGTTTTCCATGGCAATATCCTTTTAGCCCTCTTTACCAAACCTGGGTAGGAAGGTGACCTGCTCTTAGAACTTTCCCTGTAACCGTCCACGGGAGAATAGTCTGGGGTGGTTCTTTCTGAATAAATGCCTAACCGTTGCTTGGAAAATCATGCAGATTGCCCAGCCAAGATTAGGAACTCAATATGTAAGGAAATCACAGTTCAAACACATATCCTGCTTCAACTAAAAAGCAGGCAAATCTTTTGGGCCACATAGCCTTTTCCCATTCCTGAAATTGCTTATGTGCTGCTTTATATGTTTGGTTTAATTTGAACTAACTTTTTTAGAAAGTCATCACTTTTCCACTGAATGATCTCAACACTTGATATAATTCTGACCAAAAATAGTACTTCACCAAGTATATTGTGGATCATCAATAATGTTAAAATATAGTAGACTGTGACTCCGGCATGAAGTGAATTCAGTTTCCCAGATGGTTAGCTCCCAATCGGGCTGTTGTCATATAGCTCATGCTAACCCACTTCAGAGCAGTACTGCTTGGCAGCAGGTCACAATGTATGGTGCAGAGATGTAAGTATGGTGCAGAGATGTAAGATGACAAAGCAGAATGGGGACAAAATGCCACTTTAAAAAATGTTTAAAAAAAATTACCTGTGAATCTTTTAAGATTTTAGACGCATCTTTATGATAGCTATCAATGTAAATCCTGATGGTTGCTCCAGCGCTGCCAGTTCCACTTAATCTAAAGATAAGGCGTGATCCATCTGTGAAAATGATCCTCAACCCCTGTCAACATATGATTTATGAGAATTATTCATGAGCTGACACTGATGCTGTGACCTGTTAATGATATGGCTAACATTCTAAATATATACAGCGTGCTGCGATAATGAGCTACTGGTGTACATTTCCACATAAAATGTAAAAGTAGAAAATATTGTAACATCTTCTAGCAGGAAATCAAAAAAGTATTTAGAACATTTCTGAGGGTTCGATTCCTAGTCTTTGCTGACTTAGCTGATCCTCGCCAGGGTAGCAGTTGGGTGCTACAATTGCTCTCAGCGCTCTTGGGGTAGGAGGAGGGGAGAAAAGCCATGGTCCTCCCTCCTGGCAACAATCCAGTGACTCCTGCTGGGAAGTGTGTGTGCATGAATTTCTGATTAGTGCAAAATTGAACTTTGGTTGCTGTCTCCAACAGTTGAATAGCTTGTCAATTCTCATCATCTAGGCTCATATCTGAAGAAAGGCCACTTGGGTGAGGTATCAGAAGGCTGCAGGCAACTGCGCAACTATACCAAGCATCAGTCAGCACCTTAAGGAAAGAAACTGAGGAAGGGGAGAAAACTGAAAAACGAAGAACTTCTGGGGCGGTTACTCCCCGCCTGAAGGAAAGTTAAAACACACGGCCAAGTTTTCACTTATTCTGTAGGTTACAACCAATCCCAAATTACTGTTATGGAAGGAAGGTTTTTATTTTGTTAATGGTTAAATGGATTGTAGAAGCTACTGGTTATATAAAAATATTTAATGTATAAAAGCGAAACAATCCCCAAATTTGTTTTGGTGCTTCTAGTACTTTGCAAAATTACTTATTTTTGACGGCTTTTATATTCTCATGTGAGGAATTTTAGTGCTGGAAATGCAACTCATTCCCATTTCAGGCATCTATTTTCGATATTGAGTGTTCCCAAGTCAGATGCAGCACAGTCAAATGCAAAGCAAAGCTCTGTACTATTCCAATACAATAGTCTCACATCGTCCATCCTTGTGGCCTCTGAATGAAGTTGATAATTGTCAGCAAAACCTGTGGCATTTGAAACCACATTGAGACTGCCAAAATGTAGTTCACAAATCACAGAAACCCCACAGTGCAGATAGAGGCCATTTCGGCCCATCGAGCCTGCACCGACACATATCCCACCCAATCCCCGTAACCCCTACACCAACACATATCCCACCCTATCCCTGTAACCCCACGTATTTAATCCCCCTAACACTAAGGGTCAATTTATCATAGCCAATCAACCTAACCCGCACATCTTTGGACTGTGGGAGGAAACCGGAGCACCCGGAGAAAACCCACGCAAACACGGGGAGAATGTGCAAACTCCACACAGACAGTCGCCCGAGGCCGGATTCGAACCCGGGTCTCTGGCGCTGTGAGGCAACAGTGCTAACTACTATGCTACCGAAGTAGTCCTGTAGCCAGCAAACAGAGGAGGCTTTCATTTATGACCTGGAAAGGGCCAATGTTCTAACCCATTGTAGCTCATGGTTCCTCCAACATAACTCTTAACCTGGATATTAAAAAAAAAAAAATCAGCATCCTGATTTTCAGTCAACCACAGATAGGAATCTGTGGCTACTTTGCAGTTTATGGTCTTTCCCATGCTAATATTCTTGACTGGCAACTCTAAAGATAAGCAAAACATAGGAAATTATTGTTATAGGTCAGCACCTGTATTTCTTTCCCTCTCCAAGGGTTATCTTGAGATGTAATCATCCAGATTCATGCAGGTTTTAGTTACAGAAATTTCAACTTGTAATGTACTTCTGTGTTTGCGGGTAACTGATGAACTAGATATTGTGCACTTGCAGCACCTTTCAATCTCCTACCTGGTTTCTGGAGATACTGCCATCAACAGGGTCACAGTATTCAAAATTATCAGCCTTGTCCACAACATACTCTTCCTCACAAACCGTGAACTTGTGGCCAATGAAAGCGCGGTCCGACATCATAGTCTCCATATCCTTCATTATCTTACCCGCTGCCCCAGCATCTACTTCTTCGTAATCGTACCTGCCGCAGAAAAACTCAGAGTGAACAATGTGCATAAGGCTAAGAAGGTTAAGAGGTGATTCAATACAGGTCTTCGAGATTATGAAGATAAATGTTTCCAAGACAGTAACGACAGGCCGTAATTTTAAGATAATCACAAAAAGAATTCAAGGGAGGTTCGAAAAATTCTTCACAGACAAGGTGGTTAGAATGTATAATTCATGCCCCCAAATCATTGCTGAAGCAGAGTTCATAGTTCTTTTGAAAGGGAATTAGACAGTTGCTTGAAAAACAGGAATATTAAAAGGTATGAGATGAGACCAGAAGAGTGGGATTAGACTGGGTGGGTCATGTGGACGAAACCATCAGCACAGACTTGATGGGACAAATGCCCTATTTCTGTGCTGTAATATGATTCTCTCTGATTTACATACTGGTTGATTTGTCACATGTCTTACGAATGCAGTATTCCTTCAAATTTGGCTAATTAGAGACATCTCAGTTGTGCTTTTTCATGTTTCTTAAACATAATTGCATTTCCTTTTCGCCCATGTTCTCAGGGTGTTGATTTGTGTTGGGGAATACTTCCACAGAAACCGTCAGCCTTCTGATACCTCACTCAAGTGGTTATTCTTTGTATATAGACTTAGACGGTAAGCTATTTGATTGTGGAAGGCTTCACAGCTGACCCCAATCCTGTCTCAAAATCGTTACTCAAAATTTCTACATGGACATTTTATCGACTGGGCTGACTGAACAAAAATAAGGAGCAAGAACGCTAGCTGATTTTCCCCCCTCCATAACCCAAGGCACCGAGACCAATTCTAGAGCCCAAATCGAGGTCCGCTGGAGTGGAAAACAAACTTTGATTGATCTCAATTTGGTACTTTCTAGTCTGTATGGCTTAGCACCACAACATGTCATGCATTTACACACCAACATCAGGGGAATTCAAACACTTCATTTTATTTTATTCAGGCAGGATCTTGATAACTCAGTTGTACTCGACAGTTTCCCACTGAATATCCTAATTTTTTACATGAAGGATGAAATGATGAATCAAGCCTGCTCCTTCTAACAGATCAAGTAAAAATGACACTATCTGGGGATCTCCCCAATTCATTTATCATAGTTTATCATTCCATAGATGAGCAGAGATGGAAAATGTGGTCAAAATAAATATTATAGTTTATGTGAAATAAGCGAAGTGTGGATCGTAGGCAATTGTGACTTCTAGCCATCACAACGAGTTGTTCATTTTGATCAACCACTCAACTCCGATGTGTATTCTGTTTATACAACAAAGTATAACGCAACTCAAGTCATAATTTTTTTTAACTTAATGGCCCAGAAATTCGGGTCTCCACGGGTGAGTACGCACGGGGTACTCACCCGTAGGCCCAACGGAAGTGCCAGTTTCATGCATGCACTGCGCATGCGCAGGAAACCGGAATTTCCGTTCCCTTAAAGGAAGGGGTTCAGAGGTCAAACGCGTACGCCGGAGAGGCAGCGCGTGCGCATAGAACTTACGTTTTTTTTGCAGGTTTCCCCGGGAGGGTAAGTCTCCAGGAGTTACACATGTAAAAAGCAGGCGCAAGGCCTGCTTTTAACAAGGTAAGTGGTGAATTAATTAAGATTAAAACATTTTTTCCACAGGTTTATTATTTTTAAATACTTTAAAGAAAGATAAGTTTATTTTTAGCCCCGTTAGAAAATGTAATTAATTTTTTCAAAAATTTAAATTATTGTTTAAAATAGTTATTTTATGTAATTTATAGTTATTTTAAAAATGTGATTTAAAAAAAAAATTATTTGAAGTTTTAGTGATGTTTTGGGGCTTATAGTATTTATAGTTTTGACAGCTCATCCTGTCAATTTTATGAATGGGCATCTCCATTGGTTCTCCATGGCCCATGTGATCCCAGGGGACGCATCGAACTAACTGCGCCCCTGGGATACGCAAGCACTGTGCGCCGGCAGTTGGAGCAGGCCCAGGATCGGAATCCCACGCGGGCCCACAGCTCAACGGCCGGCGCGCTAGGCAAGTGCAGGTCGGAGGCTTGCACCCATGGGAAGCCTCCGACCCGAATTTCTGGGCCATTGGCCACTTATGTAGACTTAGCAAGAGGCACTGTGAGGTGACCTGTAAGATTATGTGAAGGAGTACAGAATCACTAAACAGCAGAATAAAATAATTTCTTACTCTTCTTCTTCTTCTTAGGCAGTCCCTCAGAACTGAGGAGGACTTAAAATTTTAACCCACCCCAGATGGGACTCAAACCCACAATCCCTGGCTTAGGAGGCCAGTGCCTTATCCATTAGGCCACTGGGGCTACTGTTTAAAAACAGTGTTCTTTTTTAACAAAATAAAACAGAACATTTCCCCATTGGGAATGAGTCATAGAGTTATACAGCACAGAAAGAGGCCCTTCGGTCCATCGTATCTGCGCTGGCCATCAAGCCCTATCTATTCTAATCCCATTTTCCAGCACTTGGTCCGTAGTCTTGTATGCTATGGCGTTTCAAGTGCTCATCTAAATGCTTCTTGAATGTTGTGAGGGTTCCTGCCTCTACCACCCTTTCGGGCAGTGAGTTCCAGATTCCAACCACCCTCTGGGTGAATTTTTTTTTCCTCAAATCCCCTCTAAACCTCCTGCCCCTTACCTTGAAACTATGCCCCCTGGTTATTGACCCCTCTACAAAGGGGAAACGTTTCTTTCTATCTACCCTATCTATGCCCCTCATAATTTTGTACACCTCAATCAGGTCACACCTCAATCAGGTCCCCCCTCAGCCTTCTCTGCTCTAAGGAAAACAACCCCAGCCTGTCCAGTCTCTCTTCATAGCTGAAACGCTTCAGCCCAGTGTATGACTTCTTGTCTTGAAGGGTTATAATATACAAAACAAGGGTTTAGCAGTAGCTCGTTTAAAAGAATATAAGTCGCCAATCTACAGCCAGAGATAATTAAATGGTAGATGGCTATGCAAAAAGCATATTGCAATAGTTTGCATATGTGGCATCTGCTGCAGTACAAACCTTCCAGGTAACAAATACTGTGATTGTGGAAACATTTTTTAGAGCAGCATCTTTCAGCAACTAAAAACAGAAAATGCTGGAAACACACTACAGCTTGGTCAGTATTTGAAACAGAGAGATACAGACTAACGTTTCAGGTATGCCCTTTGTCAAATCAGAATTCTGAAAGGTTCCTTCTGAAACGTTAACATATCTTTCCTTTTCAGATGCTAATTGAGCTGTTTTGGTTTTCCATCATTTTCTGCTTTTACTGCAGATTTCCAGCATTTACAAGGTGCCTCACAATAGGCTGTTATACAAGATAGAGTCCTTTGGGATTGGAGGGCAGAGCCTAAGCTGGATAAGAATTGGATGCATTTTTGTAGACAGAGGCCATTAATGGCAGCGGCTCCGTGTGGAGACTGGTGACTACTCGAGTCCAGCAGGGATCAGTGTTAGGGACATTACTCTTTGCAATATACATCAATGGTCTGGATGAAGGCATTGGGGGTACTGACATAAGTTTGTGGATGGCACAAAGATCTGTTCTGGTGTCTGAACCTTTGAGAAGAAGATTACAACCAGATAATAGTAATGAAGAAAAATAACAGTAATGAAGAAAATAATGGCACTAAAGCATGACAAATCCCCAGGACCAGATGGTTTCCATTCCAGGGTTTTAAAGGAAGTAGGTGAGCACGCAGAAGATGTCCTAATGATAATCTTCCAAAGTTCTTTTAGATTGGAAAATTGCACCTGTCATTCTGCTATTTAAGAATGGTGAGAGAGGGAAACCAGGGAATAATAGACCAGTTAGCCTAACATCTGTTGTCAGGAAATTACTAGAGTCTATAATTAAGGATAGGGTGAATTAACTTCTTGAAAATTTTCAGCTGATCAGAGAGAGCCAGCATGGATTTGTGAAAGGTAGGTCATGCCTGACGAACATGATTGAATTTTTTGAAGAAGTGACTAAAGTAGTGGACAGGGGAATACCTATGGATGTTATTTATATGGACTTCCAGAAGGCATTTGATAAAGTCCCTCATAAGAGACTGTTAACTAAGGTTGAAGCCCATGGAATTGAAGGCAAATTATTGACCTGGTTAGGAAACTGGCTGGGCGGCAGGAGACAGAGAGTAGGGATAATGGGCAGGTACTCTAATTGACAGGATGTGACTAGTGGTGTCCCACAGGGATCCGTGTTGGGGCCTCAACTATTCATTGTATTTATTAATGATTTGGATAATGGGATAGGAAGCCACATATCCAAATTTGCCGATGACACAAAGATAGGCGGCATTGTAGGCAGTGTGGATGAAAGCATAAAATTACAAAGAGACATTGATAGATTAAGTGAATGGAAAAAACAGTGGCCAATGGATTTCAATGTAGACAAATGTGAGGTCATCCACGTGGGCCCTAAAAAGGGTACTTTCTAAATGGTGAAAAGTTAAAACAGTGGAGGTCCAAAGAGACTTAAGGGTCCAGGTACATAGATCATTAAAATGTCAGGAACAGGTACAGAAAATACTCAAAAAGGCTAATGGAATGCTGGCTTTTATAACTAGAGAACGAGAATACAAGGGGGTAGAAGTTATGCTACAACTAAAGCCCTGGTTACACCAAACCTGGAGTACTGTGAGCAATTCTGGGCACAACACCTTACGAAGGATGTATTGGTCTTGGAGGGTGTGCAGTGCAGGTTTACCAGAATGATACCTGGACTCCAAGGGTTAAATTACGAGGAGAGATTACACAAACTAGGGTTGTATTTCATGGAATTTAAAAGGTTAAGAGGCGATTTGATCTAAGTTTTCAAGATATTAAGGGGAACAGATAGGGTAGATAGAGAGAAATTATTTCCGCTGGTTGGGTAGTCTAGGACTAGGGGGCATAGTCTTAAAAATTAGAGCCAGGCCTTTCAGGAGTGAAGTTAGGAAACACTTCTACACACAAAAGGTGGTAGAAGTTTGGAACTCTCTTCCGCAAATGGCAATTGATGCTAGATCAATTGTTAGATTTAAAATCTGAGATTGATAGATTTTTGTTAACCAAAGGTATTAAGGGATTTGGGGCAAAGGTGGGTATATGGAGTTAGGTCACAGATCAACCATGATCTCATTGAATGGCAGAACAGGCTCGAGGGGCTAAATGGCCTACTCCTGTTCCTATGTTCCTGTCTAGATGCGATGGGAGAAGGGGCCTGTATCTGGCAGATGTTGATAAACGTATGTAATGCATGTTCGTAGGGCTAATGCCAACCATTCTGGTATCTGAATTAAAGTCTGGGTTTATAGTGCATAAGTTACTAAAGGTTCACAACCAGTGCCGAGAGGCTACAGCAAAAGCAAACAGGGTATTAAGATCTATAGCTAGGATGATGCAATACAAACCAAAAGCACAATAGTGTCCCTATCCAAGACAATGGCTAACCCCATCCAGAATACTTTTTCCAATTCTGGTCCTCTCACATGGTGGGAGATATAGAAGTATAGAACTAGGTTAGATGTCAGGAGGTTTTTCATTTGACCTTTGGAATAGATTGCCGGCTCATGCAGTGGATGAAGATTCATTGCAAATAGTCAAAAGGGAGCTGGACAAGTTCCTGGAGGAGTTTGATATCGCTGTGTACAAAAGGTAGATGGAATGTTGGGTAATGTACCTCATGTTCATTGTTATTGCCTGGAACTCTTTTCTTTTCGCCTTTGGGGTTAGGAGAGAAATTTCCCAGATGTCTTTTCCCCCCCCCCACCCTCCCCCAAACTGGCCTAGGGTTATTTTAATCTGTTATGTTGCTTTTCCCAGGAGACTGTTGGGTGGGGAGTATTGGGGGTTGTGTTGCTTAGCTAAAACATAGCTAAACGGGACAGACCTGGTCTGTTTCTTTCCACCCATTTGTATATTCGTATCCATGTATGACTTTTCTTTTTAACACTGTCCTTGAAAATAAACCAGAAAACATCCTGAAACAGTAATCAACAAGATCTTCTTCAAAATACTACCTTACTGACAAATGATAATCTAGGACTTTGCATAATTTGACCATATAGTGTGCAGAATAACATAAAAATCAGATCTGGTGCACATTTTTGCTTTTATTGTTTTGAAGCCCTGCATGTTAGAGCGGAAGACGAAAGACATTTTTTGAATGAGATGATCTAACCTGGTGAAAAAATTGCGCCCATATTTCTGCCAGTGTTCCTGCATGATCGCCTCTACACTTTGTTTGCGTTTGGCAATAATGGACAGCCAGGCAAGCACAGCCCACAGACCATCTTTTTCACGAATGTGGTCAGACCCTTAAGAGAGGTAATAAACAAAACAGTCATTAGGAATCAAATTTACAATTAAAAAAAACTTTTTGTGAATATCATGGTGAGGGAATGCTGGCAAAAGGAACACTTTTCCAATGTCATCATCAAGCACTCCCAGGTCAGGTTAGATTATGAGAAAGCGCCCTCTACTATGCATCTAAACAGCCCTGGGAGTGTTCGATGTTCAGAATAAAGTTCCTTCTACTGTATTCAAACAATGTCCTTACCCTTAACCTACTTCACTGGATAATTATCAGGATTGGGAACAATGGCTGATTTTCTCCTTCATAGCCCAAAGTCAACTCTTATGATGAATCAGATCAGCTAACTCAGCAGAGATCAGGAATTGAGCCTGTGACTTTCTGGTATGCATGGCTTAGTATTACAAAAGACAGTAGCTGGAATTTTGCCTACCTGAGCGGGTCCGGTGCGGGCAGTGGCCAAGGCGGGTTGCGACCCCGCTGCTGAAAATGACTTTCCCTTAATAGGGCCTATTAAGCCCGCCCTGCACATTACCCGGCCCAATTAAATGGTGCGGGTCTGGTGACGTCATCAATGGCGTGTTTTCAGCCGGGATCTTTAAAGGGGCCATGGCCACATTGTCTTTGAATATCAATGTAACATATGCTGTCGTGCACTGGAGTGCTGCAAACACTGACAATGATTGCACAGAGGCAGAGGGCTGCACCCAGGTTCTCCCATGAATCCTCCTATATGCTTATGGAGTCAGAGCATGCAGGGCGGTCCTCTTCCATTCTAATGGGCAGAAGAGACCTCCCCAGGAGACCAAAAGAGCCTGGTTGGAGATTGCGGAAGAAGTCACCAGCAGGTATGTGGTCAGGAGGACCTGGGTTTAATTCCACAAACGTTTCAATGATCTCATTAGATCAGGAAATGTGAGTACAAAGCCACACTCACCTTCATCCTATGTGCCTCTCGTCACATCCCCATCACTCTGCCTTCCCAACCCTTCTCCTGCACATCTTTACTCACACCAACATATCTTGCACGTCCACCCATCCCTCTCTATCTACATTATCACATCCCCATCCCCACACTCACCCGTATCCTAGTACAATCATACCAACTGACAACACACAAGGCCACTTGACTTTGGCACCCCATTCCATCATAGTCACCCTCTGAAGATCTAACCCATCCATTTCTTACACTCATTCCATCGCTATCACATGTGCTCTCCAGCTCCTTGGCTACCTCTGCTGAAGCCACAGGGCTAGCACCTCGTAGAAGCACATGGAAGAGAAAGATGACACACAAGTAGATTTACAAGGGTAGCCACTTGGGTGTTTTATCCAATGTTTATGTAAAGTTTCCTTTAATGTGCTATCAAACATAAAAATCTTTATTTTCAACACTTTACAGTCTTGGACAGATTTGTGTGCACCCTTGTAAGTGGCTTAGTGAGTTGCAGTGAATGGTGAGACATAATGGTACCTCCAGCAATGGTGGTGAGTGTGAAAGAACTGGCTTGGTCATTGCAGGGAAGCTTTATGGTGTTGCTGTGGGGTGGTGCCAACCTGGTGCATCATGTGGCAGCCATATGAGTGTACAGCGTCAAGTAAAGTAAATCTGGCCATGATGAAGCCATCCCTGGCCACCCGGGCAGCAATGTGCTCGGATGCTGATGCCCTCTGTCCTGTGCAGCATCAGGTGATTGCGGAGAAGGTTAGTGGTGTTATTGTTGGTGCTGCTGGTGTTGGGGCTCATCTTGCTCAGATTCTGAGGACCAAGGTGAGACAGTATAAACGGCATCCATGCTGATGGAATAGATGGCAGGTGAAACATAGAAACATAGAAGATAGGAGCAGGAGTAGGCCATTCGGCCCTTCGAGCCTGCTCCGCCATTCAACGAGATCATGGCTGATCATCCAAACCCTAGCACCCGGTCCCTACACCGACAGCCATCCCACCCAAGCCCTATCCCCATAACCCCGTAACCCCATGTATTTAATCCCCCTAACACTAAGGGTCAATTTTTTTCATGGCCAATCAACCTAACCCGCACATCTTTGGACTGTGGGAGGAAACCGGAGCACCCGGAGGAAACCCACGCAAACACGGGGAGAATGTGCAAACTCCACACAGTCACCCGAGGCCAGATTTGAACCCGGGTCCCTGGCGCTGTGAGGCAACAGTGCTAACCACTATGCCGCCATGTAGAGATGACAGAAGCAATCTGTCAATGGTGAGAGAGGTTCTTTCAATGAGGTGACACTGGATGGCGACTTTGCTGGAAAGACTGCAGCCTGCAAATTCTGAACTGGGAATGCAGTGAGAAACAGCTTCTGCTGAGGAAAGTGATCATCTGTCAGGTGGAAGCTTTTATGGTACACTAGCTGGAGTGCCTGGCGGTGCCGAGGCTTTTTCGAGGGCATGTTGTTGTTGGAAGAGAGAGCGCGACTGCGGGGGAAGAGAGAGAGCGACTGGGGGAGGAGGAGGAGGGGGAGGGGTGGGGGAGGTGGGGGAAGGAGGGGGGGGAGGTGGGGGAAGGAGGGGGGGAGAAAGGGAGGGGGGAGCCAGCAGACCCTCTCCCCTCTGCCGGCGATGACTCCGCGCCGCCCCACGCACTGACATGCAGAGCGCAGCGCCCCGCTGATTCCGAGCCCCGCCCTCCCGAGGCCGGGCCTGAGACGGCCGATTGCGGCTGGCCGAGCCCGGTTGCCTTGGTAACCCTCCTCCCCTCTCCGCCTCCCGATCTCCGGGACCGGGCCTGAGCGGCTTGAGACGGCCGATTGCGGCTGGCGAGCCCGGTTGCCGGGGTAACCCTCTCCGCTCCCCCTCCCCTCCCGAGCCTCGCCCCCCCGAATGAAGCGCGAGGAGCTTGCAGTGAGAGAGAGCGCGACTGGGGGGGGGAAGCGAGAGCGCGACTGGGGGGGAAGCGAGAGCGCGACTGGGGGGGAAGCGAGAGCGCGACTGGGGGGGAAGCGAGAGCGCGACTGGGGGGGAAGCGAGAGCGCGACTGGGGGGGAAAGCGAGAGCGCGACTGGGGGGGGAAGCGAGAGCGCGACTGGGGGGGAAGCGAGAGCGCGACGGGGGGAAGCGAGAGCGCGACTGGGGGGGAAGCGAGAGCGCGACTGGGGGGGAAGCGAGAGCGCGACTGGGGGGGAAGCGAGAGCGCGACTGGGGGGGAAGCGAGAGCGCGACTGGGGGGGAAGCGAGAGCGCGACTGGGGGGGAAGCGAGGCGCGCGACTGGGGGGGAAGCGATGCGCGCGACTGGGGGGGAAGCGATGCGCGCGACTGGGGGGGAAGCGAGCGCGCGACTGGGGGGGAAGCGAGCGCGCGCGACTGGGGGGGAAGCGAGCGCGCGACTGGGGGGGAAGCGAGCGCGCGACTGGGGGGGAAGCGAGCGCGCGACTGGGGGGGAAGCGAGCGCGCGACTGGGGGGGAAGCGAGCGCGCGACTGGGGGGGAAGCGAGCGCGCGACTGGGGGGGAAGCGAGCGCGCGACTGGGGGGGAAGCGAGCGCGCGACTGGGGGGGAAGCGAGCGCGCGACTGGGGGGGAAGCGAGCGCGCGACTGGGGGGGAAGCGAGCGCGCGACTGGGGGGGAAGCGAGGGAGCGCGACTGGGGGGGAAGCGAGCGCGCGACTGGGGGGGAAGCGAAGCGCGCGACTGGGGGGAAGCGAGCGCGCGACTGGGGGGGAAGCGAAGCGCGCGACTGGGGGGAAGCGAGCGCGCGACTGGGGGGGAAGCGAGCGCGCGACTGGGGGGGAAGCGAGCGCGCGACTGGGGGGGAAGCGAGCGCGCGACTGGGGGGGAAGCGAGCGCGCGACTGGGGGGGAAGCGAGCGCGCGACTGGGGGGGAAGCGAGCGCGCGACTGGGGGGGAAGCGAGCGCGCGACTGGGGGGGAAGCTGAGCGCGCGACTGGGGGGAAGCGAGCGCGCGACTGGGGGGGAAGCGAGCGCGCGACTGGGGGGGAAGCGATGCGCGCGACTGGGGGGGAAGCGAGCGCGCGACTGGGGGGGAAGCGAGCGCGCGACTGGGGGGGAAGCGAGCGCGCGACTGGGGGGGAAGCGATGCGCGCGACTGGGGGGAAGCGAGCGCGCGACTGGGGGAAGCGAGCGCGCGACTGGGGGGGAAGCGAGCGCGCGACTGGAGGGGAAGCGAGCGCGCGACTGGGGGGGAAGCGAGCGCGCGACTGGGGGGGAAGCGAGCGCGCGACTGGGGGGGAAGCGATGCGCGCGACTGGGGGGGAAGCGAGCGCGCGACTGGGGGGAAGCGAGCGCGCGACTGGGGGGAAGCGAGCGCGCGACTGGGGGGAAGGGAGCGCGCGACTGGGGGGAAGCGTAGCGCGCGACTGGGGGGAAGGGAGCGCGCGACTGGGGGGAAGGGAGCGCGCGACTGGGGGGAAGGGAGCGCGCGACTGGGGGGAGGGGAGCGCGCGACTGGGGGGAGGGGAGAGGCGCGCGACTGGGGGGAAGGAGCGCGCGACTGGGGGGAGGGGAGCGCGCGACTCGGGGGGAAGAGAGCGCGCGACTGGGGGGAAGAGAGCGCGCGACTGGGGGGAAGAGAGCGCGCGACTGGGGGGAAGAGAGCGCGCGACTGGGGGGAAGAGAGCGCGCGACTGGGGGGAAGAGAGCGCGCGACTGGGGGGAAGAGAGCGCGCGACTGGGGGGAAGAGAGCGCGCGACTGGGGGGAAGAGAGCGCGCGACTGGGGGAAGAGAGCGCGCGACTGGGGGGAAGAGAGCGCGCGACTGGGGGAAGGGAGCGCGCGACTGGGGGGAAGGGAGCGCGCGACTGGGGGGAAGGAGCGCGCGACTGGGGGGAAGGGAGCGCGCGACTGGGGGGAAGGGGGGGTAGGGGGGAGAAGGGGGTAGGGGGGAGAAGGGGGTAGTGGGGAGGGGGGGAAGGGGTGGGGGAGAGAAGGGGTTGGGGAGAAGGGGGTGGGGGGGAGAAGGGGGTGGGGGGGAGAAGGGGGTTGGGGAGAAGGGGGTGGGGGAAGAAGGGGGTGGGGGGAGAAGGGGGGGAGGGAGGCGAGGGGGGAATGGGAGGGGAGGGGAGGGGGAAAGGGGATGGGGAGGGGGAGGAAGGGGAGGGGGAGGGGAGGAGGAGGGGGATGGGGAGGGTGGGGGAGGAGGGGGATGGGGAGGAGGAGGGGGATGGGGAGGGGGGGGAGGAGGGGGATGGGGAGAAGGGAGATGGGGGAGGAGATGGGGGGAGGGGGGAGATGGTGGGGGAAGGGGGGAGATGAAGTGGGGGAGATGGGGGTGAGGAGATGGGGGGGAGATGGGAGATGGAATGGGGGGAGGAGAGAGATGGGGAAGAGATGTGAGGGGGGGAGATGTGGGGGGGGACATGGGGGGAGAGGAGATATGGCGGGGGGAGAGATGGGTGAGGGAAGAGTTGGGGTGGTGGGGGGGAGATGGGGTGGGGGGAGAGATGGGGGTGGGGGGAGAGATGGGGTGGGGGGGGAGAGATGGGGTGGGGGGAAATGCGGCGGGAGGAAATGCGGCGGGAGAGATTGGGGGGAGAGATTGGGGGGGAGAGATTGGGGGGGGGAGATGGGATGCGATGGGGGTGGGGAGATGGGATGGGAGGAGATGGATGGGATGGAGGGGGAGATGGATGGGGGGGGGAGATGGGATGGGGGAGATGGGATGGGGGGGAGATGGGATGGCGGGGGGGGGGAGATGGGATGGCGGGGGGAGATGGATGGGGGAGATGGAGGGTAGAGGATGGAGGGTAGAGGAGGAGATGGAGGGGGGAGGGGGGGAGATGGAGGTGGGAGAGATGGGTGGGGGAAGAGTTGGGGTGGTGGGGGGGGAGATGGGGTGGGGGAGAGATGGAGTGGGGGGAAGAGATGGGGTGGGGGGAGAGATGGGGTGGGGGGAAATGCGGCGGGAGGAAATTGCGGCGGGAGAGATGGGGGGAGAGATTGGGGGGGGAGATGGATGCGATGGGGGGGGGGGGGAGATGGGATGGGATGGGATGGGGGGAGATGGGATGGGATGGGATGGATTGGGGGGAGATGGGATGGGATGGGGGGAGATGGGATGGGATGGAGGGGGAGATGGGATGGGATGGGGCAGATGGGATGGGCGGGGGGAGATGGGATGGGGGGGAGATGGGATGGGGGAGATGGGATGGGGGGAGATGGGATGGCGGGGGGGGAGATGGGATGGCGGGGGGGAGATGGATGGCGGGGGGGGGAGATGGATGGCGGGGGGGGAGATGGGATGGCGGGGGAGATGGAGGGGGGAGGGGGGAGATGGAGGGTAGAGGGATGGAGGGTAGAGGAGGGGAGGGTAGGGGGGGAGATGGAGGGGGGAGGGGGGGAGATGGAGGGGGAGGGGGGAGATGGAGGGTGTAGTGTCCGTGTGTAGATAAAGACACTGAAGACAGGAGTTGGTTCATAGGTATTTACTAAGCAAGTCTGGGGGGGGTTCTAAAGGATATACACAATACACAGGCTTATATAGCCCAAGTGGCAATTACCGGCATTGCGCACACCTGGGGCTCTTAAAGGCACATACACCACAATTGCTTTTAAAGGCACATACACCACAATTCCTCCCCTTCTAGCTAACTAGTACATCATATTTTAAGTAATATTAATTACATGTTATATGCAAAATAATATACATTGCTGTATTAATTAATTATAAGTTAGTCTCTCAGGAGGCTTCCTGACTCGGTCCGGATAACGCCTCGGGGGTGTAGTTTTCTGGTGGTGTAGTAGGTTCTTCTGGTAAGGCTGATTCAGCTTGAAGGCCAGTGTCGGGTTCATCGGGTTCCAGTATCACCGGATCGGAGGTAGATATGGGTATCTCTACTTCATCGTTAGATGTATAGCGTGGTGGTGTAGGTTGTCCCTTTTCGGATGACTTGATGATTTGGTCAGCAT